>NC_135886.1:124093885-124331378 GCF_964194155.1 Cetorhinus maximus
TGTGGAGAAAGAAATAGGCTTGACATTTCAGGTCGATAACCTTTCATCATAAACCTTTCTTTTATTGTTTGTGATCAATAACTCTGCATAGTTCTTTCAGATGGAGCATCTCTGGTCTGTCATTTCATACTTGGTGGAGGAATGTTCTCCATTTCAAACTCTAGCAATTTACACCATGAAGCCTACCAGGCTGAAAATGCCAGTGTTGTCAGTGTTCTGTGATATATTGCTGTTTTTTTCGTAAAACACTGCATCCTTGTAATTCCTTTCTTAGTCCAGTCTAGGGATCCTGTGACATTGTTCACAATGCAGCATAAAACCATGCTGATTGAACTGATAAAAATGGTAAATTATTTTGTAAAGTAGTTTAACCTTCAGCACATTAAAATGTGGCATTATGTGAAATCAGTGGGGAATATAATGACATTTCATAGTCTTTTAACTTTTTATTCTTTTTTTTTCTCTTTCTCCAACCTTGTGCATAATGTTTGTTGAAGAATTGAACCATTTTGAATGGACCTTTTGTCATTCATAGCCCGAGGTGAATGTAAACTGATGTTTCTTTCAGGAGGAGAAAAGCAGAGAGTTGCAATTGCTAGGACAATTCTGAAAAACCCTCACATTATCTTGTATGATGAAGCTACATCATCTTTGGATTCCATCACTGAAGAGGTATGCCTTTGAAGTTTCTGGTCAAATATCACACTCCAAAACAAAATCACTTGTTCTTTCATGTTCACTGCTACCTGATTTACAACACATTTCAACTTCACAGCATGTGAATCAAATGTCCTTTTTGTAAATCAACATTGGGAGTAAATGACTACTTATTTGTAAATAAATAATTTAAACTTCTCCATTTTATTGCAGATTTATGAGTTTCGTAGTTAGTTTTTAGTTTCCAACTGTCTTTTCAATGCTAAGGGATCATTTTTACTCACTCTCCACAGAATATTCTCAGTGCAATGAGAGATTTGGTGCACCACCGTACATCTGTGTTTATCGCCCATAGGCTTACTACAATTGTTGATGCAGATGAAATTCTAGTTCTGGATAAGGTAGGAAAACTAGAATATTCCTGTAACTCTAAGTTATCTCGAAGCGGATTTGTTCACAAATGTTTTGTTGAGGGCCACAATACCAAGCAGTATTTTGTTCATACTGTGTAGTATTACCAAGATGATGGGACTGTTGAGTTCCTCATTTCAAAATGACTGTCCAGAGGAAGGGGAGGGGTAACCACTACAGGAATGACATACAGGTCCATTAAAACTATTGAACCTGCAGTTTTAATAGAGCCTTTAGTACCTGTTTGATTGATGCTTGGATAGTCTTGCTTCCTTTACTCTTTTCTCACCATGAATTCCAGCTCTGGCAACATCCCACAGTTTGCAGGCTGTGACTCTTAGATCTGTCGAGCTGTGAAGGAGGCAGACTGAAAGTGGCCACCTGTGGCCACAGTATGAGTACCATTGCCCTACAGTATTTACAAAATGGTGTAGAAAAATGTACCAGAGGTTGTTTTGCATTTTTTACAAGGCCCTTTGAGGCTGTGGCACCTGCTGTCTGTATATGTAGTTTGGTTGAAATGGTCACATTAGTCAGTGATATTCTAAAAATTAATGTGTATATATATTTGCATGTTGTACACTTCAGATATGGGATGCTATAATATTTTATACATGCACCATATGTGAAAACATTCTGAATAATGAATACTGACTCTAGCGCTATAGCACTTACCTCCTTGTCAACTGACACACAATTGAGTCTGGTGACTTTTGCAATTGGAACTTGAATGTACCTAGATAAGTTAGGGGAGAAGTGAGTTCATATTATAGGTTACTATGCTTCACCTATGATCTGTCAATCCACTATCTCCTGTCTTCCTCTGAAATGGATCTTGCTCATGGAGGAAACTTTGTGATGGTTTGCTGGCATTCTAATACATCTCTATTAGATTGCCTAAATATTAGTTACTAACTTCAAATGAGAAAATTGGTATTTCAAACCTGCTAACTACATAGTCACACTTTTTTTTACTGTAGACTTTTTCCAGTCATTTATGGCTTGAGTCAAACAAAAATATGGATCTAATGGAGGAATCTAACTTTAAACTGCATACACAACAGGTTTACGTCAGTGCATCTTTAGTTGCATCTGACTAGAAGTTGTTCATCTGAAATCAAATACAATGCTCCTGGTGTTTTTCTGACTCCTTGTAATTTCATTGCAGGGCAAGATAGCAGAGCGTGGAACCCATCAAACTCTCCTGAACAATTCCAACAGTCTTTACTCTGAACTGTGGCAAGCACAAAATAGTAGAGTGTTCAGCAAAAATTCCTACAGTCAAGAAAAAGTTGTGTCATCCAAGGAAGAGGAAAGGAGAAAACTATCAGAAGAGATTCTGAACAGTGTTAAAGGTTGTGGAAACTGCTCTTGTTAAAACTTTTCTAAAATTTTATACTGGGCATTAAACTATGCTGGCAATTTGCACTGGTGATGTCATTAGGTACCAATGCACAAGTAGACCATTTTGAACAGGAAACCTGATGAAACTGCTCTTTTTTTAGAGAAGGATTTTATTTTTTTATGGTAAAATGGTCAAATATTTTTGATTGGTAACCTTATGTGTTGAAAGACCTTTCATGGAACAGCAAATCAAAAACTCGTTTAAAAATGGATCAAGTAAATGATTCCATTGTGGGTAGCATCCATGCAATTTTCTAAATAAATATTGAGGCATATGTGCATTGCTGGTGAATTACGGCAATGTAGTGGTTAACCAATACTGTATCAGTATTAGCATGGACCATGTAACAGGAATAGTCACGAGAAACAGAACCAGTGCTTGCTTTTTCAATGATTATGTTGTGAACCGAGAAGTAGAACTATTATAATCCTTACAGGGGTAAATTCAGTAAACACTGAACATTGGTATCTGGATCCAAGGCCATAGTACCTATAATGAGAGTTTCTAATTAGGACAATATTTGGTATACCAGGATGTAGAAAGGAATTAGCTTGGGAATTAGGCAAAGCTGAATGCACATGCCTCCACAAACGGCATTTACCAATGATGCACATTTTGAACTTCGTTCACTGCTTTATTATGATACCCTGAATGATTTGACCGAGACATGCTAACTTAATTATTAATTCAAGATGGCATGCCAATGTTTAACGAAAGGTAGCCTGTATTAAAAAGGCTGTAAAAGTGTATATTCCTGGGCTTATCCCTTCAAATAGATGTATTTGCCACCCTGTTCATTGATCATCCATACTTCTGTACAATCTTTTTGTCACTCATCCAGCTCTACTTTGTTATCCTTCATGTTAAACCCCTGTGTCGCCTTCAATTGGGAATGAAAGCAGAGCTGTCCAGTAAGATATGCAATTGAGAAGTTGAGCCTACTGTCTGAGATTTCTTTTCCTCCCCCTATTGAACCTCCCAGAGAAGATATTGTCTCTTAGTTTTCCCTAGACAACCCTTTAAGAGACCAGGAGCTCTGCATGTAGAGAAGCTTTAACGTAGTCTGGAGGTGTAGCACTCCATAACATAGCCCACTTTGGCACTAATCTCCTCCGTTAAAGGCAACTATCAACTACGTTTAATGTTATGGTCATGAGGAAAAGGTGACATGTATTTTGTGATAATTGGTAGTCTGAAATAGTGTGGATTTATTTTGCAGTCTTGAATTAATTGCTTTTGGAGAAGTTTGGATGTACTAAAAAACCCATTGCATTAATCTGTAAGAATTAAAACCGGGCCACCAGTTCTGAAACAATTGTCAAGGCTTTTCTTATTTCTGTTCCTACAGGGTATTGTACAACCTTTTTATTCTCCTGTAATTGAGACACTGTTTTTAAACTTGCTGTAATAGATACAAACTAAATGGCCCAGTTAATTTGGCAATATGGACCCCAGTCAGGAATATTAAGCTGTCGTAAGCACATGTTTTCATTCA
Organism: Cetorhinus maximus; assembly: GCF_964194155.1. Lineage (NCBI taxonomy): Eukaryota > Metazoa > Chordata > Chondrichthyes > Lamniformes > Cetorhinidae > Cetorhinus > Cetorhinus maximus. The sequence goes on from NC_135886.1 coordinate 124,097,854, forward strand.
TTTGTTTCCTTTTTCACTTATCAAATGTTGACTCAAAAAGCTGCTGCTTTCCCCCTATAAAATGCTTTTGAGTTGTGCCTTTGCGTTGTTTTTCTATTGTGGAGTATATTGCCATATTATTTTATCCAGATCACTGCTTAGATCATTTGTCCTCTACTAGTTTTGCATCTCTCAGCATTGGTACTTCTAAGGAGTACCTAAGTTAAGGAGTGCATGTACTGAGCCAAAACTAAGCCAGGTCAAACTTGGGATTGCTCTTTGGAGGGGATATTGATTTAGTTCTGCAGACTGTGGTGCAAGGTTTTCTTTTGTAAGAGCTATAAGATCTATGAGTGCCTAACTATCTTTTCTCCATTTGTCTTTGGCTATAACTGAGTTTTATTCAGCAAAAAAAATTAGATTGGTTCACCTTTCAATCTTTTTTCTATCGACCGTGTTCATAAATATTGAGATTAACACCTCCAGTATCTGTCGCAATGTATATTTACTTGACCTTTTTTAGCTGTTTTGTAACCAAGCCTGTAAACTAACATACAGTGCTTTAGGTGCAGGCAGCAATTTACATCTCTAAATTTACACAAACACCACGCACCATGAAAATTTTAAAACTTGTTGAGGTTATTCCAGAAACGATGTAACACAATAGAGTTTCAAAATTCTTACTTCTGCACATGTGCAGACTTTTACAGGTAATATTTTTATTTCCATCCATACAAGGTCACATTTACTATCCATAATCTTTTCTAAACACATTATAAACATTTAAATTATTGGCATGGGTGCCCCAATAATTTGAAACCAAATACCTCATTAGATAAATATGGAGTTTAGTTCCAGTTGCAAGAGAAACTTGCTTCTAACTTTCATTTGTGAGCTTTTTGGCCCCTGCGTTTATGAAAATTAAATGCCAATCCTGTTGACCTGTGGCAAATGATTGTATTTCTCACTACATATGGTAGATTTTTAAAACAGATTTACTTAAAACTGAGGTATACAGAAACTACATTTGTCCCTTTTTTAAAATATCAAACTTCACCTGATGTATAAATCTTTAAATATATTTATGTTTATAAGATGTTCTTGTATGAGTCACGTAAAGCCAATTTCAGAATACCGTCATCATTGGATAAATACTAATGTATTTATTTCTAATGCAAACTATGCTCTTATCTTTCCATTCTGCTTCCCTAATTGAAAATAGAACCAGAAGATAAAGAACGTATTTACATGATGTGTACTAGAGTTCCATGATTACACGATGAAAGTGGTGAAATGTTTAATGTTCTTTTATTTGTGAGCCATTTAAGTTTACCCAGTATTTAGTCAAAGCCTGAATGCTGTTTATGGTTTTGTAAGTAACCAGTTATGTTTTCAAGTCTCTTTCACCTGTAAAATTGGAATGTATTTGCAGAATTGGTCAGCCCAAATAAAGTCTTGACTATCTGTGGCATTTACTGTGTCTTATACTACACTAGCCTTACAACTACCCCCTCCTTTGTAATGGGCACGACTGAGTTTGCTAAAGGAAACTAAGTTTTCAACTTCAAAGATGTCAAATTGTGTGAAGAAATTCCTCACTTTTAAAAAGTTAGCAAAGCAGCGGTAATACCATATGATTTACTTAGTGATTAAATCAGTTTTTAAAAAGTCACTTTTCTTCATTAACAAGCTTTTTGAACAGAACTTGTGGAGTATGTCAGTAAGATTTTATATTTTTGCATTTGAAGCTAGCCGTAAGTCACTTTGTGATTTGGTACTTTACCATAGGGCAATATTACCGTGTAACACTGCATTTTTGTTTTTGTTACATATTTTGGTGTATGTCACACAAATAGAGGTGAAAAAAAACATTATATTGATTGTAGTGGTTCCAAAATAATGCCTGTTTTAAACCTTGCTCATCATGCTTAATTTCTGACTATAAAACATGTGCAATAACATTTAACTTTTTTCTTCGCATTTGGTAGCCCTACCTCTTCTATTACTTCAAAGGTAGTCAGATGAATCCTGTTTAGCATGGATACATAGCATAATGGTTAGGTTAATGAACTTGTAATCCGGAGGCTTGGTCTAATGATTTGCAGACATGAGTTCAAATCCCACCACAGCAGCTGAGGAGTTTTTATTCAATTAATTAAATAAGTGAATGAAATGGAATGAAATGCTAGTATCAATTATGATGACCATGAAACTACTGGATTGTCTCACAAACCGACCTGATTCAGTAATGTCCTTTTAAGGGAAGGAAATCTGCCATCCTTGCTCCGTCTGACCCATATGTGACTCCAGACCCACAGGAATGTGGTTGTCTCTTAACTGGCCTCTGAAATGGTCTACCAAGCCACTCAGTTTTAAAGAAGGTGAATCGTCACCACCACCACCTCGAGGACATTTAGGTATGAGCAATGAATGCTGTCCATATCCCACTAATTAATTAAAGAACAATAGTCTGTTAATATTGGGGCTTTTCAATAAATCAGTTAAAGCAATTTTCAAAAAAATAAAAAGTGCAAATTTAAAAACGTTTATTAATTTGAGGAAAAACCCGAGGTTAATTTTAGCAGTTCAGAAAGAAGTAAGATTAATGTGATATAGGACTTCAAAGACCCCATGCATTTGTGAAACATGCAGCTCCAAATGTAATTAGTTATTGTGTGAAATGCATTTGTCATTGTGTTTTAGTACTTTGAAACATTTACATACATTAACTGTAAATTGATAATTCAGTCCAGAACTTAATACAAGAATGGAATAAACAAATCCCGGTCTCCCTGGGATTGCTGGAAGAAGATTCTGCTGCTCTCTGAAGAACTAGCAGTTTCATCAATCTAAATAATTAAAGTCTTGCAATAAGTTTATGGCCTCTATTAATGCTATTAACCCCTAAATGCGAATGGCAGAATGATGAACAGTTGCAATCTGAATGCAAAAACAAAAGAAAAATTAAAGTAAAATTGACTTTTCCCCAGGGCATCAACCTAAAATGTTAATCCAGTTTCTCTTTCCACAGATGCTGCCTGACCTGAGTATTTGCAGCATTTGCTGTTTTTCTGACTTCCAGCAACCATGGTATTTTGCTTTTATGATAGTACACAGAGATGGAAGTGGAATGAGCTAAGAATAGAACCTTGAACTTTGGAGGTTTCAATGCTTAACCAAAATTAAAAGTGGCTATGTTCAGACAGATGGGAGTGAAACCATGAAGGCAACAAAAGAGACTGGTGTGGTTGATATATATGGTGCACCAGGTAAGCACCACATTGTCTCTCTCCAAGGTCACTTGGGCACAAACGAGGCAGTCAGTGACCTCATGGATCTCATCAAGGTAACAGGTGGTGGATCTCTGAAAGGTGGGTTTGGAAAATGCAGAAAAAGAAATGAGAGATCAGGTTTGGAATAAATGGAAACTGGGAGGATGTTGACAGAGAAAAGGGAACAATCAGTTGCATGGATCTATCTTGGAGATTAGGAATGCCACAAACACACCGTGGGCAGAATTTTTCTCTTGTTGGGTAGTCACGTGCCCAACCCAAACGAGAGTAAAGTAGTGCGCGATGACATCGGGCGAGCATCCCGACGTCATCATGCACTCTTGCAATATTTTGCTCAGCGGGCGAGAGGCAACAGCACGCCCGCCAACAATGAAGAGGCCTATTAAGGCCCTTAATCAATTGAATCGGATTTTTCGCTGCCCATTCAACCATTCAGTTGGTGGGCAGGTGAAAAGGCCAAGCGGCCTTTGGATTTTTTATGAAACCTCATCCATGGGCAGGATGGGGTTTCCAACAGGAATTAAAATAAATATGTTTAAATCTGGCTGTTAATTGGCCAGTCAGCATGAAATTGCGGTCAGGGCCCGATCATGGGCAGCGGTCGGTTTCGCTACTTCTCCTGGCCCATCTGCCATGCTCGCCCGACGAGGTAAAAACATTATCACTTATGAACTGCAATCCATACAAACTTGATCAACCAAATAACGTGCTGTTATTTTAAAAGCTTACCAATCAGAAACCAGCAACTGCCCACATACACAAAAATAAAAATGGTTAAATACATTGTTCACTCTTCATCCAAACTTTCTCTCCCCATACTGGTCTATATATGCTGTTAAAACTAAATATACCAAATAGGAAAAAATCACCACTTATCTGTGAAATTAGAAATGCTCCAAAACATTTTGCCTGCACTGGCATGTTTCTCTTGTGGTTTTGGTGCTAGGGTTGCAAATTTCACTTGGGCTTGGGGCATTGAGGATTTGCAGCACATATGTGGGAGAAGATGCTGGAATTATAGATTTTTAAATGCCCTTTGGTCGTTTTAATTTCACAATGTCATGGCAACTTGGCAGCTGATTCTCAAAGGGAATCAAAAATTATTTTTATTAATTTTATATAGTTTAAACCATTAAATGTCTTTACTGATGGTGTTTGTAAGGAATTTTATTTTCATGGTATTGTTTATGCCAGACCTAGGGTTGCCAACCCTTCAGGTTTGACCAGGAATTGGGGTGGGGGGAAGGAAGGCTGTTTTGTTAACAGTCAAGCCAATTGGGGAATGAGATATTTTGCTTTCCAATTGGCATAGGAAGGCAGTACGTCACAAGAGTGGATGTGTTGGCCAAATAATGGCTGGAACATGGAACCAAGTCATGTGATGAAACCTCCAGACCTGAAGTGGTATTTTTGATGTGCTTTGATGCATAGCTTGAACATTGAGTCACTTCAGCCACAATCAAGCCTTTGTGCAATGGTGAATGTTCAAGATGGTCACTAGAAAGTCAACGATGGGAAACCCTCCCTTGTGCTCGGTTATGCCAATGAATTCTTCAAAAAAAACTGTAAAACGACTGCAGGAAGGGGGGAAAGTGTGTATTTGATCCTGCAAATAATAGAAAACAAGGCGAGATAAATAACTAAATACTGCAATTTTACCATGAGAAACGGAACAAAAAACTTTCATAGGGCAAGATGAAGTTTTGGGTCAGCAGGAACATTTATTTTTGTAAGGCAGCAGTTGTGAGGCCTGTGTCTCAGTATCCCAAGTTGTGTAATATTTTCACTGAGTATATTGATGAGTATATTTACTGTGTTAGAGCATTGGGTGAACTGCTTTTGTGTTTAGATTGCAGCAGGGCTGGTACATATCAAACTGCACTCCAGGTCCCAAACACTATAGGAAATGTATTAATATTCACTGATCCCTCTTTTCCCCCTAGCCCCAAAAATACTGGAAATAAAAACAAAATCAGTTCTCCCTTAATCAGGATCTTCTCTGCATTCTATTTTTGTATTTTATAAGTTTCGGTAATTAACTGTTGTTAGCTGACATTGTGACCTGGTGTGAATTGGCTCAATGGACTGACAGATGCCATGGAATATTCAGCAATAATGTGCACTTGGTTACTATACCACCTAATTTTTAAAAATGTGTTAAGATTTATAAGTTCAGATGTTGTTTTTAGTTTGAAAATTGTAAGATTTTGGAGTTCGGGGCCCAGATACCTAAATAGGCAGTCAATTAGCCGTAAGTAGGTTTAAGATGGTTTATTAAGAAACAACAGTTTAGATATGATATATTAATTAGACGGGAAAAAAGTATATGACCTGTAACAGCTTGTGATAACGGCATTCTACTCTATAGTTGAAGTGTTAGGAAACTCTTCCCTTGATCTTTCGTTCTTCCTGCTCCTCCTCTGGTCCATCTTCCTTATGAAGAAAGTTGGGGGGGTGGGGTGCTGGTAGCTTATTCAGTGTCAATCATCTATTTAACTATTCTGACCAATGGATACAGGACAGGTACTCAAAACATCAGGGTGATTACCAGCGCTCTTGTTCGTCACCCTGTTCGAGGTCAGCTTTTTCATTTACGTTATGCTGAGGGTCATATCCTGACCCTTTCTAAACACTTGCAATGATAAGGGGGTGCAGAAGGTGCCATCCTACCAGCTTAGGAATGTCAACATGACAGGCTGAACTAAGTGACCTTGCTGTTTCTGAAGACTGTTCAGAGGTCAAAGTATTTATAAATTCTCTTTCCAGAGAGAATCTATGCTGTTTAGCTAATCTCATAAAATGCAGAAAATATCCATTTATTAAAGACCCCAATTTCTTATAAAATGGTCATGCAATAAGCCACCTGTATCTCAACAGTGAGTTTATTATTAAATTGCATCTTCTACAGTTTGTTATTCAATTTTATCCTCTGTATTTTGAAAAAAACATCTTAGGAACCATTTAATACACTAAATATTCTGCATCCAAATACTAAATTGCCTCTAGTTTAGTGTGTAATTTTGTCTCTCTGGACTGTTCATTTTGATAGTGTACAATTATGGATTTACAAAATATCAACAGAAAAACATTAACCTTCCATTATAGTATGTTCAGGTCTATATTTTTACAAGCCTTAGTAAGAGTTGACTCCTTAACAGACAATTAACTGTTTAAATAGAATGGAATCACATTTAAAACATATTTGAGCAAATTATTTTTAAAGCTTTTATCTTTCTTTTGAATTTTTTTGCATCTTTACAGCATTTTCCATATTTATGTTAAAACTACACTTTTGGATGACATCATGCTGTTGCACATCAACATTTTCCTGCCTTTAAATGCATGCTACTGATGAGATGATTTCAACATTGTACCCGTTTCTGTTCCTTTTGTGTGTGAATAGTCAAAGAGGGTTTACAGAAAGGGAGTCAGATACAAAATTTTAGACACAAAGCCTTGAGAGATTATTTGGCATCACCAGGAATGCCATTAACTAGATTGTTTATTCTTCCTTCTTCCCCACCTCTGGCCATTTTTATTTGCCATCAATCAAGTGGCTCTGTCAAAAAAAGGTCTTGAATCAGAAAATTAGGATGTCCTTTTAAAACAGATTGATAAGCAAGACTAGCCATTGACGCAGTGATCCATAGTTTCCTGTTAGTACCCCCACATATCTGTCAACACTTTAGAGAATGAGGCAGTCTTTGCCCACAACTTCCAAAATGTAGTCTATCAATGTGGTAATGTGCACTGGTCCATGTGATCAGGAGAGTAGAGTTGCATTCCAGGAATTTACAAAACTTCTTTACTCAGGACCTGGAGAATGCAGTAAAACACGAGCCTCATATCAGAAACTGAAACAATCATCTGATTGAAAAATTCACAGAGTCAATTAAAACACACACAGAAACTGTACAATTTTAATACTATTATTTTTTTCAGATTTTGGTTACTGAAAATAAAATGGTGGCTAGGCTGGCTGAAAGATTTTTTTTTTAAAGATTCTTTGTCTTGATTGGTTCCCCTTCTCTTTGAAGATGCTTCATTAGTAGCTGTTAATTTTTGATTCATTTTTATACTTCCTTGATACTTTTAATTGTTTTCATTCCTACATCCGACTTGTTCCGTGGCACGTTTCCAATCTAATATCATAGAACTAAGCAGCCGAGAAAGGCCAACCAGCCATCATACCTATGCCAGTTTTCTGTAAAGAGTTAGCCTGCCTTTCCCCTATATCCTTTATATTTTTAATTAATATTTATCCACTTTCCTTTTTAAAAGCTCTTCTGCATCCACTGATGTTTCGGGTGGGGCATTCCATACCTTAAAAACCCTTTTCAAGAAAAACAAAAATACCCTTGACCTCTCCATTCTTTCAGCAGTGACCTTGAGTTTGTGCCCTCTAATTACTGACTTACCAGTTTTTACCTGATTTTCATTTCTTCAACTTAGAACTTTGACTCAATCAGATTTCCTTCTAACTTTTTCTCTGTTCTATCATTTGGTCAGTCGTGACTTGGAAAATTACACTGGCCCAAAATACATGTGACATGCAGGATTTTTGTGTGTATCATTTACTTGTGGGACCATTTGTTTCTCCCCTTGTGTGGGGAATTGCACCAAGATAAGCTGGCCAGTTTTACAGTGGCTACCGCTGGTTGAGCATAAATTTGGAATGCAATTTGATTTTAAAATCTGATGCCAAAGTCTTAACTGAAAGAGGCACTGCCTCAGTGAAAGCATGTTTGCTGTATAATTTATAACTGTAGAAACATATTTCATTTTTTAGTAACGATCCTGTGAAGCATCTTGGGATGTTTTACTATATTAAGGGTGCAACATAAATGCAAGTTGTTGTTGGTTCCTGATTCACCAGCCAGAAGTGCAAATTAAACAAGGTCTATCACTTCCATAATGCATTCCCAGAAATTGGGTGCACATTGTACTTACTACACTTACTCCAGTACCCTACACTCAAGATTTAACCAGATAATCTGTTAATGTGAGCAAGTAGAATGAATGGCTGATCTGTGTATTTGAGTCGTGGTTACAAATTTACCATTTTAACCAGTTTTTAAAAAATCTAATTTCTCCAATAATCTCTATCGTTTTTTTTAAAAAAAAGGTCTTTATTGGCTATATTTTTATTGGCTACATTTTATTGCTAATGGAAGAAATTATATTCTTAACGCAGTGTGCCATGGAGTGATAAGGATACAATTTTACCCAAAGAATAAATTCTTGATCATGGTAATGTTGCAACCTGGGAGGCACCAAGCAAAGTAAGTTGTTAGAAGGTGCGAGGAGAAAAATCTGTCTCTTCAGATTGTCGTACTTAACCTCAGTTTATAAGTACGCAGAGTGCTGTATTGGCAGAGTGCTGCAAATAAATTACCTGTTCATTTAATGCTGCATGTCACAAAAGGATGCTAAGAAAATTACTGGGTAGAACTAACGTATTTAAATTAAAGTAGAAATTCATCTATTTAACAGCAACTGCATTTTCAAAGCAATTCAACATATGTGAAACACTCTGGTTTTTCTGAGAAATGTGATAAGGGGTTACAAAAATACATGTTAGTTTGCGTTAGTTATAAAGAACAAAAATGATCTTTTTTAAGAAGTGATTCTGCAACATTATAAAAAGCAGAGATAGATATTAGCAGACATTCACATTGTAGTCAAACAACGTGTAATTACTACTCTATCCTCCTGTCCTGCTTCCATCTCTTCCCCTTCATAAGTTAAGCTTTTCATTTCTGTTTTGTTTTCTTGCCATTATCTTTTTTTTCTTTCTTTCAAGGGATGTGAGCATTGCTGGCAAGGCCGGCATTTATTGTTCATCCCTAATTTCATTAGAGAGGTTGGTGGTGAACTGCCTTCCACAGTCCATGTGGTGTAGTTACAGCCACAGTGGTGAGGGAGTTCCTGGAATTTGACCTAGTGACACTGCTGCCACTGTGCATCAGTGGGGACTTGGTGGACGTGGTGCCAATTGAGCAGGCTGCTTTCTCTTGGATAGTGTCAAGCTTCTTGAATGTTGGAGCTGGACACATCTAGGCAAGCGGGGCATGTTCCATCACACTCCTGACTTGTGCCTTGTCGGTTATGGATAGTCTTTGGTGATTCAGGAAGTGAGTTACTTGCCACAGAGTTCTCAGCATTTGACCTTTTGTAATCACAATATTTATATGGCTGCTTCAGTTCAGTTTCTGGTCAATGATAGCCCCCAGGATGATGATAGTGTGGGATTCAGCAATGGTAATGCCATAGAATGTCAAGGTGAGATGTTTTAGATTCTCTCTTTTGGAGATGATCATTGCCTGGTACTTAAGTGGCAAGTAACATTTGTGCGACACATCAATCCAAGCCTTAATGTTGCGCAGGTCTTGTTTCATGATAAATGAACTGGCTCGGTATCCAAGGAGTTTGCGAATGGAAAGCATCCCCACTTCTAACCTTCTGTTGGAGAGAAGGTCATTGATGAAGCAGCTGAAGATAGTACTATACCCTGAGGAACTCCTGTAGTAATGCAGCTGAGATGATTGGCCTCCAACAAGATCATGAGAAATAGGAGCAGGAATATGCCATTCAGCCATTGAATTTGCTCTTCCATTCGATAAAATCATACATATGCACATATGAATTAGGAACAGGAGTAGGCCATTCGGCCCCTCGAGCCTGCTCTGTCATTCAATAAGATCATGGTCAATCTGATTGTGGCCTGAATGCTACTACCCTGACCAGCCGTGATATCCTTTGATTCCCTTGTTAGTTAAGAATCTATCTACCTCTGCCTTATAATCCAGCCTTCTCTGCAGAAGAGAATTCCAAAGACTAATGGCCCTCAAAGGAAAAAAAAAATCTCTTTGTCTGTCTTCGAAGGGAGACCCTTTATTTTTAATCTGTGAGACTAGTTCTGGTCTCTTCCACAAGGGGAAACATCCTTTCGCTATCCACTTTTTCAAGCCCCCTCAGGATCTTACATTTTAATAAGAACACCTCTCATTCTTCTGAACTCCAATGGATACAGACCCAATCAGCTTAACCTTTCCTCGAGACAAACTCCTTCATCCCAACATTCAGCCTAGTGAACTTACTCTGAACTGCTTCCAATGCAGATATTAGACTAACTGGCCTCTAGTTTCCTGCTTTCTGTCTCCCTCCATTCTTGAATAGAGGTGTTATATGTGCGGTTTTTAAAAATCTGCTGTGTCCTTTCCAGAGCCTGGGGAATTTTGGAAGATTACAGCCAATGCATCCACTAACTCGGCAGCCACCTCCTTTAAAACCCTTGGATGCAGGCATAAGGTGCAGGTAATCATCTCCCATGATTATTGCAGTACCTTTCTCCCCCACCACCCCATTATTTCTTGATTTATACTCTGTCCTACAGTGTAGCTACTGTCAGGGGGTGTATAAACCACTCCCACCAGTGACTTCTTTCCTTTGCTATTTCTTATCTCCACATCCTCGGAGTTGAACAACTCCTTTAGATTGGAGAAAATAAAGAGCTTATATTTAAATAGCACCTCATAGTGTCCACAGAATACCCCGCCACTTTTCACAGCTAATGCATTTGAAGCGCAGTCACAGTTATTATATAGGCCAATGAATCAATACCTGTTATTTCTCGGTAAACAGTAATGAGTTCTGCAATGGGTATTTTTGAGGATGAAATGGTGCACATCAAATACATAAGCATCAAGTGTCAACAGAGTTTAGCTTTTTGTCAGAGATGCTGAGCAATGAAAAAAAAAATGTTTTAGACATTTTTCTTTGAAGGCAGTGGTCAAAGGAACAATTGCTCAAATGTCATTCTATCAAAGTACAACCATAATGATGATTACATGAAATGCTAATAAACAGCTAAAAGCAGATTGTCTGAGACCAAACCAACATCTGCTATATTTCTTACAATATACAATTCAGTCCATGCCTAAATCAAAGCAACTTTATCTTAACCGAGTCTCCTGCCTTCCCTTTACACTTAGCAAAGGAGGGGCCTCCATTTTAAATCCTATTTGAAATCTATATCAACAATGACAGAAATTTCAATTTTAACACAGAACTGCAGAGATATATTTCTCATCTTTTAGAAAAAAGCTTTAACAATAAGTACACTCGGGTGGGATGTGACAGATAAAAAGATTAGGTTTTGATGCACCAGAAATCTCAAAGGAGCAAAAGCAAAATGCTGCACAATGCTTTTAACGTTTTGAAAGTCAAAGGTAAATTCGGGTCTGGAAAGCAGGACAAAAATGCTGACTCTCAAACGATAGGGAAATCCAGTAACGCGTCCAAAGTCTGCCAACAGAAAGCAATCCAAGTGGACAGAAAGCAGACAGAGGCCAGATGCTGGCAGAAACTTGGCTGTTTTCCATCCCTTTTCTGTTATGGTTCTCCCACCTGGTCCACGGTTGGCACTTAGTATTATCAGTAGTTATATGTTTAACATAGACCAATCAGTTCACTCAAAACCAGCACAACACTGAATATATGATTTTCAGACTGATTTAGTTATTTGCATTAGTCCAACCTAAAAACCATTCTGTGGTGCATAATCCCAGTGCACTCATAATTTTAAAGACATTTTTAGGAAAAGACTGATTTTATGTATTTTTACAGAGCCATAAAAACTGTATTGCATCATTTAAACTGAACTTTACAGAAGATACATAAAATATTCAAATAAGGCTGAAGCATTTAAAATGATATAATTTAGAGGTTTTAATTTGACAGCTCTGAGTTATAGCCTAGCTAAACCTAAAACGTTAACATTTTTATCCTCCCTCATCTGTGCCCACTTAATCCATATATCCAATTAAAATATCCTGATGTGTAACTCTTATTAGCAGACACAAAACTGTTTGTTTTCTTCTGGATTATTTAGATGTGTTTGGCAACACACAAACACTTACGCTATTGACCATGCTTTGCATATGTTGTTCTTTCTGGCAAATAAAGCAGAGATTCTTTGCCTGCCTATTTGAATAAGATCCAGTGTATAATTCCATCTGTTTAAGATGATAAGCAATTCTGAGCAGGCATTTTAAAAACATATCTTTTCAATAGATCCTTAAGTCTGTCCATTCCAATCATCCATTCTTTGTGTTTATAGCTAAGGTTATCTCGAATGTATTTCCAAAGGGACTGGAACTGAGTCACATGTCACTATAATTAATATTGAAGCTGTGAGGTGGGGTGGTAATTACAGGTAGATTAACAAGAGTTTATATATCTAAGCTATGAGAGGGCACCTGTCCTTTTTATTGTCCAAGTGATTTTTCTTTTTTTAAGCTGAATTGTCTTATCAAAAAATGTTTGCTCAGAAAGTCTTACAGGCGATAAAGTGACTATATTGTTGAGTTTGTTGAATTGTATCAGGTTTGGAAATCCAATTTTAAGTTCTGGCAGATGAAAGCTGCTATTTTTTTTGGATTTGCTTTGCACATATGCTACTTTTAGCACTGAATTCCCCCCACCCCTCCTGCTTTGTCAATTTTCTACCTCCTCTTGTGAGTCTGCGCCCGCTCCAAAGACATTGATTTCTTTTCAGACTGTTTCCACAGCCACTGAGTATCTAACCAGTTCCTTGCCTAACTGGGCAATTTTCATTTGTGAGTCTAGATGTGTTATCAGGCAAAGCAACTACATTGGCACGACCAATGATTCTGATCCCACCTGGTTTCCCCACACACACACATTTCCAGCAGAGGATACTGAAAAGCTATCAAGAATGGGAACGCTCTCTGCCCAACCCAAAGGTATTAAAATGCTTCCATTGGCCACCATGCCCCCCACCCCTGGTCATCCCTCCACAAAAACACACTAATTCAGCATAAATCAAAGATTGAATCTGAACCATTTAGATTTGCACGGTTCAGTTATTCTGTACAGGTACCAACTGAGCTAATTAAGAAGCTTCACACAGTTTTTACATATGATAATCAAGTGTTCAACTGTGCTCCCTTTTTCCTTAAGCTAAATATCCCCCCCACGCCCCCCCCCCCACCAACTTATTGCATTCTCATGACAGTAACTCCTGTTAAGCCATGTATACATTATTACTCAATTTATTTTCTACAAGTCTGCTGCTGAAAAAAGGCTGATAATGTGTAAGTGACTTTCCACGATAATGTGCCTGTTGCATAACAATCAAAACTCATTATAATAATTTTTTTCATCTTTTGAAGAACAACAGCTGGCAGCAAACTGCTTCTGCAGTTTATGATATTACCATGACTGTTCAATTGAGTTATTGCTTTGTACTTAACTGCCATCTATCTATTACTCTATATTTATTGCCCTAATATAGTTGAGCTAAAACCGAGTTACTGTACATTTAAGTCCTTGGACAAGACTAAGCATAGCTAAACCACAGTAGGTTGCTGAGTGCTTATACGTGTGGGGAAAATTTTTATTTGATTTCTGTGGGAACATTAACAGAAGATAGTTGTACAAAACACCTGCTGCAGTTAGTGTGTACATGTTACTGATGGCACTCTTTGTCCTTCTACAACAGGTGTTAGACAGTAATATCTTGGACAGTTTCCCTGCTTTGAAGATAGTCTTGTGGGAAGTGTACATGTTCACAACAGCAAGCCACTGTGCCCTTCGTATAGTGGAGATTTATTATCCTTCCATTTTATCACCTGGTCTATTCCAAACCAATTTCTCTATGACATATCCTATTTTAAGGCATAACAGAACCGTTTAGTGTTATGAATGCTTCTAGGCTAAAGCATAGGGTAGCTACAGCTATTGTATATTCCTTTCATTAAATAATTGCTTTGTATCACTTGGAAAAAGTGGATATAGGCTGCCAGCATTGTATAATAAGTCTTTCTAAAAAAACTTAAATTCCTTTCCCTTGCCCAGTTTCTTTCTTGTATTGGAGGCACCAGTTCATGCTGCATATTTTGCGACAAGTTGTTGGTCTGTATGAGGCTTCTAAACTAAGCTCTATACTATCTTCATCAGGTATCCATACACTTTCTCTTAATCTGGAACCCTGGCTCAGTTTTACTCTCATAACCTGGGTATGTTAAAATGTGGTGATTCAGCACATCCAGTATGGTCTGGATCACTTGGTGCATGTACTAACTGAACTACTGAGGAACTCTGACATTTTAAGTTCTGAAACTCTAATATTAATAAAACTTCATGTGGCACTACTATGTTCCCATTCTATCTCTGTCAATTGTGTACCCAGTTGGTCAATTCTTTCCACCCAATAGAAATCGCACTGATAGCCAGAGGCTGATGAATAAAGTTCATTCTGTCCTCCTTCCCCAACAGTGAGGGGAGTGGACAGTATAAGAGCAGCAATTCATTGGAGACAAATATATGAAGCCTCTTACACCTAGTTTACACACAAATAATTTAAGCTTAAGCCTCAGTGAGGCATTAGAATTGTTCTGACCATTAATAGTAATCTTTAACCCCTGTGTCTGATCTTGTAGCCACAAAGTTATGAACAGGTTTTCCTTGTCAGAGTAGTTTCTGGTGATCTACAGATATTGACAAGCTAGTGTGCACTCTTAGCCTAAATTGCCATAAGTAACCTCAAGTACCTGAAAGAAAACAAGGCAATCATTGCAGAAAACATTTTATCTATTAACAGAAATAAAGAACTGGTAAGTCAGCTGTAGAATTTATGGTCTTATTTAGTGTATTATTCTTAAAGGCACATTACACTTGTTAGGAGAGATCACATGATCTGTAATAACCCATAGGAAAGTAGTGCGGGCTACCTCAGCAATCAGTGTAGGGTTAGAGTTGGAGTTGAAAGCACACATGTAGTTGCCGCTGAGCATATTGTAAATAAACTTAAAGTTTCCACCCAAGAAATGTCTGCAGATCAACTCTATCACAAATAGTACAACTCAGCCACGCTACAACAAACTGGCAACGAGGATAAAACAGGGCTGAACAGAAGAAATCCAGTTAAAAAGAAATTGGCACTGTACCTCGCCCAGTGATTGTAAGCAGCAAGCGCTGTTAGAATTGAAGAAGTATATCCCCTTTCAAAATGCCGCTATTTGGGAGAATTGATCCTTTTGAACCTGCCACAGACGATTGGTCTCAATACATAGAATGCCTCACGTTCTTTTTTGAAGTGAATGAGATTACGGGGTATGAGAAGAGGTGAGCGATCCTCTTGAGTATTGGTGGCAGCAAAACCTACGGTTTGATTGGAAGTTTGACAGCACCCAGTGCCTCAGATTTGAAAAATTTTGATGAATTGGTGGACCTCGTGAAGGGTCACTTTCAACCCAAGCCCTCAGTCACGATGCAGAGATTCAGGTTTAATTCGCGAAACAGAGACCCCAGAGAGAGGGTAACTCTGCTGAAGGGAATAAGAGACCCCAGAGAGAGAGCAACTCTGGTGAAGGGAACAAGAAACCCCAGAGAGAGGGCAACTCTGCGGAAGGCAACAAGAGACCCCAGAGAGAGGCCAACTCTGCCAAAGGGAATAAGAGACCCCAGGGAGAGGGCAACTCTGTGGAAGGGAACAAGAGACCCCAGAGAGAGGCCAACTCTGCCATAGGGAACAAGAGACCCCAGAGAGAGGGCAACTCCGTCAAGAGCAATAGGAGACCCCAGAGGGAGGGCAACATGAAATTAAACAGTTGAAAGAACAGTTGATTGTCCTCCAAGATTAAATGCAAAAGGAATGTGTCGCCATTCAGCAACATGAAGAAATGAAGACTGTCTTAAACAGTAGAATGGAAGCACGGCAGAAGAAACTTGAAAAGGGCTCAGGGGAAGCCCTGATAATCGAAGAGGGCTCCAGGAAGCCCTGGTAATCAGAGAGGGCTCAGGGGAAGCCTGGGAGTCATATAGAGTTAGATACAGCCCGGAGACAGGAGTTCGGAGACATGGCAGTGTCAGCTCAGTGAAGGCAGCTGTCTAACAAAGAGCTGAAGAATCAGCTGAATGAAGCTAAAGAGGCTTTGAAAGGAAAAGTCGTAGAACTTTCCAACATGCGAATATATAATGAAGTCATGGGTAGCTCAACTACTGAAATAAGACAAGTTGTGCTTGCATCTGAGAGAAGTCTGGCCAATAGTGAAGTCAAAATGAAGGCCGAGATTAAAGTTTGTGCTAAATAAGAGAAAAGTGCACGTTCCAAGCGAGGGAAGTAATCTATTTGGGTCACTGGGTAGATTCACAGGGCCTCTACCTGATTGAGGAGAAAGTGAGAGCCATAAGAGAGACACCTGCACCAAAGAATGCTTCAGAGCTCAAATCATTCCTAGGAATGATCAACTACTATGGGCGGTTATTACCCAATTAGTCTACAGTGCTGGTCCCCCTGCATTCTCTACTCAAAAAGAACCAACGTTGGTCTTGGGAGGCACCCCAGAAAGAAGCTTCCATAAAGGTGAAACAATTGTTGCACTCGTCCAATCTATTAGTGTGTTATGACCAGACAAAGGAATTGGTGCTGACATGTGATACATCTCCCTACAGAGTGGGAGCAGTGCTCTTTCACCGGATAGATAATGACACAGAATGGCCAGTAGGTTACTTCTCAAGAACGCTCACCACAGAGGAAAAGGGACACTCGCAGATAGAAGAAGGCCTGTCCAACAACTTTGGTGTCAAGAAATTTCACCAGTACGTACACGGACGCCATTTCACAATCGTTTCAGACCAACAGGTGCCACACCTGCGGAGTTATTGTTGAAACGCTGTCTCAGGACGAGATTGAGTTTAATAATGCTGAATTTAGAAGGGATGGTGGAAAAGAGTCAGGGAAGCCAGAAAACTAGACACAACTGGCATAGTTGTGAGAGGAAATTTACTGTGGTAGAGACAGTATATGTGAAAAATTTCAGGGAAGGACCGAAGTGGTTACCGGGTGAAATAACTGCAGTGACTGGACCTCTATCTTACCATGTGGAGGTGGGAGGCCGGATCATCCGTAAACATGTGGATCATTTAAGGGAGAGAGACAAATCACTAAGATTTGGTTCCAGCAGTGCTCTTGACCGAGTCTGTGTTTCCTGTTGAGGATACTCAACCCAGGACTGACATGTCTGATGTTCCTGTAAGAGTGGAGGATACAGAACTGCAAGTGCCCATCGAAGCACCTGATGTTCAGGCAACTCCGGAAAAGGAGGTTTCTGACAAAGAATCTGAAGTTGTGGAGCTGCGACATTCCACGTGTACCAGGAAACCACCTGAAAGAACTGAACTTGTAAACTCCTTACCCAGTGTAAATATTATGTTGTCTTGAAAAATATGTACTTGTAAATATATGTATAGCCGAGTTAAAGTGGGAGGAATGTGATAATTATGGTTTTATTTAGTGTGTAATGTACCTTTAAGAATAATACTTGTTAGGCAAGATCACATGATCTGTAGTAACCAATAGGAGAGGAGCACGGGTGACCTCAGCAGTCAGTGCAGAGATGGAGTTGGAATTGAAAGCCCGCGTGTATTTGCTGCTGAGTATATTGTAAATAAACTTAAAGTTTCCACCCAAAAAGTGTCTGCAGATCAACTCTATCACAAATAGTACAACTCGGCCACCCTACAACATCAGCAAGTACAAAAAAGGCAGAAATCTGATGACAAAAACCAACAACGGTTTGCAGATCTCTGTCCTCCTATATTCCTAAAAGTTTTCATTCAACCTCACGAATCTGTTCCACCATTTGACTGGATCATGGCTGATTTGCATTTATCTCTGTTGATCCATCTTGGTTCTTTAAAGCTTCATTCCCTTATTCTAACGAAAATCTATTGATCTCTGAAATTTAAAATTGACCTGACCTTGATAGGTTTTTGGGAGAGAGAGGTCCTGATTTCCACTACCATTTAAAAGTGCTTCCTGATTTCAGGACTGAACAATCTGGCTCTAATTTTAAGGTTAATCTGGACTCCCCAACTTTACTGGTTTGGGCAGTAAACAGTCCAGTATTGTGATGATTTGAAGTGGAGTGCTCCCATATTGACTTCCCACTATTTCTGGTGGTATAGTTTATTTATTTGGGATGTTGTCACCATTGGAAACACTTGGACACCTGCCCAAGGCAACTTTCTAGTTGCCAAAACAAAAACAAAAATTGCTGGAAAAACTCAGCAGGTCTGACAGCATTTGTAGAGAGAAAGACAGAGTTAATGTTTCGAGTCAGTATGACTTTTCTTCAGAAGTTGACAGAATGCTTTTATCCTTTAAGACTTATTATGTAACCTTGGTGCAAGTATTATTTGTTTTCTTTTTCCTCCTTTCCGGTTAGTTTTGGTATTCCTACGTTAGGTTCTTCCAAGACAAAGGAAAATGGTTTTTAGGGAAGGAGCGAAGAATAAACAAATGAATAAACTGCTTGGATCTTGAGTAAATACTTAAGCAAATCTACAGGGCAAAAATGTTGATAACTAGAGACAGGAGGTTTTGGGGAAAGAAGAACCATCCTTAATAAACACTTGCATCTTGGAGTTTCTTTCAGTGGAAGGTAAATTGTATTAAAATATTATAACCTCTGAGAGTTGTATTTTTCAGTGCCGGGAAAATGTATAACTTTTTTAACCTGTGTCAGTCACACAATATATTGCTCTGATGAAAGGTCATCGACCTGAAACATTAACTCTGTTTCTCTCTCCACAGATGCTGTCAGACCTGCTGAGTATTTCCAGTGTTCTCTGCTTTTATATATGATCTCCTTATCCCCTTGGTCGAGTCTCTACCTGTGACTTCTGATGCCCTCCATTGGTTTAGGTGTCAGCCTTGGCTCAGGGATTGCCCTCTCGCCTTAGTCAGACGACGAAAGACCAGTTCTATGAGGAGTTTGACACTGCTATCCAGAGAATCCCTAAGTCAGAACATCCTTACCCACTGAAGGATTTCAATGCAAAAGTGGGCGCAGAATATGAGACACGGCCTCCTGCCTTGGACATCATGGCCTGAGAAAGATAAATGAGAACGAACAGAAGCTACTGGAGCTTTGCTGCTGCCATGTGCTTTGTGTAATTAACACCTTCTTTCAGAACAAAACATGTCATGAGGTGTCCTGGAGACATCCAAGATCAGGGCATTGGTACCAGCTGGTTCTAATCATCACCAGACGTGACTCTCTGAACAGCATTCTCAACACACACAGCTATCACAGTGCCAACTGTAATATGGGTCACTTCCTGATATACACCAGGTTTAGAATGCAACCCTTGAAGTTTCTTTATTCAAAGCAGAAATACTGTCCTGTGTCAATGTCAGCCATACTGCCTACCAGTTCCATGATTCAATAGAACAGGTGCTCTCCTGCATTCCCACACAGGTCTTTTTCCGAATGGCAGAATGACTAGTGGGGTACCACAGGGTTCGGTGCTGGGACCCCAGCTATTCACAATATATATTAATGATTTAGATGAGGGAACTAAATGTAATATCTCCAAATTTACAAATGACACAAAGCTGGGTGGGAGGGTGAACTGTGAGGAGGATGCAGAGATGCTTCAGTGTGATTTGGACAAGCTGAGTGAGTTGGCAAATGCATAGCAGATGCAGCATAATGTGGATAAATGTGAGGTTATCCACTTTGGTAGCAAAAACAGGAAGGCAGATTATTATCTGAGTGGCTATAAATTGAGAGAGGGGAATGTACAAGGAGACCTGGGTGTCCTCATACACCAGTTGCTGAAGGTAAGCATGCAGGTGCAGCAGGCGATAAAGAAGGCAAAAGTTGGCCTTCATAGCGAGAGGATTTGAGTACAGGAGCAGGGATTCCTTGCTGGAATTATACAGGGCCTTGGTGAGACCATACCTGGAATATAGTGTGCAGTTTTGGTCTCCTTATCTGAGGAAGGACGTTCTTGCTATAGAGGGAGTGCAGCGAAGGTTTAACAGGCTGATTCCTGGGATGGCGGGACTGACATATGAGGAGAGATTGAGTTGATTAGCATTATATTTGCTGGAGTTCAGAAGAATGAGGGGGGATCTCATAGGAACCTATAACATTCTAACAGGACTAGACAGGGTAGATGGAGGAAGGATGTTCCCGATGGTGGGGGAGTCCAGAAACAGGGGTCACAGCCTGAAGATATGGGGTAGACTATTTAGGACTGAGATGAGGAGAAATTTCTTCACCCAGAGAGTGGTGAGCCTGTGGAATTCGCTACCACGGGAAGTAGTTGAGGCCAAAACATTGTATGTTTTCAAGAAGGAGTTAGATATAGCTCTTGGGGCGAAAGGGATCAAAGGATATGGGGAGAAAGCGGGAGCAGGCTATTGAGTTGGATGATTGGCCATGACATTAATGAATGGTGGAGCAGGCTCAAGGGGCCGAAAGGCCTACTCCTGCTCCTATTTTCTATGTTTAGAATGCAGAAGTGAAATGTAACATACTTCAAAATGCCATCTACAATACCACACTCTCAATATATGGGAAGCAAGAGTGGATAAATGCTGACTGGTTCAAGGCTAACATCACTCTGATGGAACTTGTCATTGAGGCCAAGCGATCCGGTCTCATTAATTACAAGAGGGACCCGAGTGAGAGACTCTGAATACACTAAAACCTGCTTGAAGTAGAGTCCAACAGACTGCTAGGTGGTGTGCCAATGACTACTGGTTACACCTTTGCCAGAATGTCCAGATGTCCTTCGACACAAGGAATGCTTGGGGCATATACAAAGGGATCAAAAAGGCTACAGGTCCAACAGCAAAGCATGCAGCTCCATTGAAAAAAAGGCAGGAGAAGGTCATTACCGACTGCAATAAATAGTTGGAAAAATGGGTGGAACACTGCCTTGAGTTGTACTTCTGGGAGAACTCTGTCACCATAGGCTCTAGACACCATAGAAAACCTGCCTGTTGTGGCAGAGCTGGATATCAAACCCACAATGGAGGAACTTTGCAAAGTTATTGACTCGCTTGCCATAGGCAAAGCTCCAGGTGCTGATGCTATACACGCTGAACTTATCAAGCATAGGAAACTGGCAACCCCTGCACAAACTTCTCTGTCTCTGCTGGAGGGGGGAGGACAGGGCCCCAGGATATGCATGATGCGAAGATCATGAACCTGTACAAGAATTAGGGCAACTGCAGTGATTGCAACAACTATGAAGGCATTTCCCTGTCGAGCACTGCGGGAAAAATATTTGCCCGTGCTGCCCCTGTGCACATCTCGGCTGAACACATCTATCCCGACTCCCAGTGCGGTTTCAGAACTGGACGATCTACAATTAAAATGATCTTCTCAGTCCAGCAGCTGCAAAGAAATGCCGTGAACAAAGGTGACCCACTGTATATTGCCTTCATCGATCTCACTAAAGCCTTTGACCATGTGTGCAGAGCAGTCCATTTAAGCTGCTGAAGAAAATTGGCTGCCTGCCGAAGCTGCTCTTTGATAACATGATGGGTAAGGTCAGTTATGACAGGTCAACATTGGGAGCCGTTGAGGTCCGCAGTGGAGTCAAAAAGGGTTGTGTTCTGGGACCGACACGCTTTGGCATATTTTTCTCTTTCTGCTGTCACATGCCTTCAGGTCATCTACAGAGGATGTCCACTTACATACCAGAGGTGACAGAAAGCTGGTCAGCCTTGCGTGCCTGAGGTTCAAGACAAAGGTGCACCAGGTCCTCATTGGAGAGCTGCTCTATACTGATGATACCACACTAGCATTCCACATCGAGGAACACCTTCAGTGGCAAATAGGCAGACTCTCTTACACCCAAAGAGTTTGATTTGACAATCAGCATCAGGAAGACAAATGTCATGGTCCAGGATGTTGTCAGCATTGACAATGTGACGTTGGAGTTGTTGATAGATTTGCATATCTAGGGTCTAGCAATCTGTCACTTGATGCTGAAATCAGCGTACATGTCACAAAAGCTGCAGCTTCTATGCCCAACCTGAGTAAGAGAGTGTGGAACAACAGCAACCTGACTGAGAACACTAAACTGCGAGTCTACCAAGCCTGCGTCCTCAGTGCACTCCTCTGTAGTCATGGGACCCGAACAATATAGTCTAGGCAGGAGAAAAGGCTGAACAGTTTCCACCTTTGCTGTGTTAGACGTATCCTCAGCATTCATGGTAGGACAAGGGCACCAACTCAGAGGTCCTGGAGTGTGCTTATTCCATCAGCATCCACTCATTGCTAAGCCAACAATGTCTGTGCTGGTTCACACCATGTTCATCGGATGGATGACGGCCGTGTATCCAAAGACCTTCTGTATGGTGAAGTGGCCACTGGGTCACGACCTCCTGGGCATCCATACCTTCACTACAAGGACACATGCAAGCCAGATATGAAGATGGTGGACATTGATACTGACAACTGGGAGACAGTTGCTGATGGCTGTGACCTTTTGGAGGTGCATTGGAAGAGGCTAGCAGAAATGAAAAAGCTCAGTTGGTTGAGAAGAGGGCCAGAGAAAAGGGAGGCCATGCAACAAATTGTGCACCTTCTCAGCTCACTGTCGTCCTCTGCAGCAAATGCGGCAGAGACTGCCATGTCAGCGTGGGGCTCCTGAGCCACCCTAATCGATGCTTAACACAGGGTTGACCACCATTGCACAACCCAACATCTTAACAAGGTAGAGGGCTGCTGCCATCAAGAGGCGGTGACTAGTGGAGTACCGCAAGGATCAGTGCTGGGACCTCAGTTATTTACAATCTATATTAGGGGAGGCGATGGCGTAGTGGCATCATTGCTGGACTAGTCATATCAGGGTAATGCTCTGAGGACCCACTTGCGAATCCGGCCAGAGCAGATGGTGGAATTTGAATTCAATAAAAATCTGGAATTAAAAGTCTATGAAAAGCCCATTGTCGATTGTTGTAAAAACCTATCTGGTTCATTAATGTCCTTTACAGAAGGAAATCTGCCATTCTTACATGTGACTCCAGACCCACAGCAATGTGGTTGACTCTTAAATGCCCTCCGAAATGGCCTACAAAGTTACAAAAAAAGGAATGAAATCAGACAGACCACCCGGCATCGACCTAGGCACCGGAAAACACAGCAACAAACTCAGCCCTGTCGAACTTGCAAAGTCATCTTTACTGACATCTGGAGGCTAGTGCCAAAATTGGGAGAGCTGTCTCAGCTTAATGTCCCAGACACCACCATCACCACTGCTGGTTCGTCCTGCTGGTGGGACAGGACATACCCAGCAGAGTTGGCGGCACAGTGGCATTTATTCGGGAGGGAGTTGCCTGGGAATCCTCAACATCGACTCCAGACCCCATGAAGTCTCATGGCATCAGGCCAAACATGGGCAAGGAAACCTCCTGCTGGTTACCACGTACCCCCCTCAGATGATGAATCAGTGTTACACCATGTTGAACACCACTTGGAGCAAGCACTGAGGGTGGCAAGGGTGCAGAATGTACTCTGGGTGGGGGACTTCATTGTCCATCACCAAGAGTGGCTCAGTAGCACCACTACTGACCAAACTGGCTGAGTCCTAAATGACACAGCTGCTAGATTGGGTCTGTGGCAGGCAGTGAGGGAACCAACAAGAGGGAAAAACATACTTTGCCTCATCCTCACCAACCTGCCTGCCGCAGATGCTTCAGTCCATGACAGTATCGGTAGGAGTGACCACCTTACAGTCATTGTGGAGACCAAGTGCCGCCTTCACATTGAGGATATCCTCCATCGTGTTGTGTTGCACTACCACCATTCTAGATGGGATAGATTTCGAGATCTAGCAACTCAAGACTGGGCATCCATGATGTGGGGCATCCATGATGTGGGCCATCAGCAGCAGCAGAATTGTACTCAAACACAATCTGTAACCTCATGACCTGGCATATCCTCCGCTCTACCATTACCACCAAGCCAGGGGATCAATCCTGGTTCAATGAAGAGCCAGGAGCAGCACCAGGCATACCTAAAAATGCGGTGTCAACCTGGTGAAGCTAGGGAACACGGGACTACTTGCGTGCCAAACAGCATAAGCAGCAAGTGATAGACAGAGCTAAGCAATTTCACAACCAACGGATCAGATATAAGCTCTGTAGTCCCGCTTCATCCCATCATGGAGGACAACTAAACAATTCATTGGCAGAGGAGGCTCCACAAATATCCCCATCCTTAATGATGGGGGAGCCCAGTACATCAGTGCAAAAGATAAGGCTGAAGCATTTGCTACAATCTTCAGTTAGAAGTGCTGAGTGGATGATCCATCTCGGCCTCCTCCGGAGGTCCCCAGCATCACAGATGACAGTCTTCAGCCAATTTGATTCCCTCCATGTGATATCAAGAAATGGCTGAAGGCACTGGATGCTGGAAGGGCTATGGGTCCTGACAATATTACGGCAACAGTACTAAAGACTTGTGCTCCAGAGCCTGCTGTGCCCCTAGTCAAGCTGTTCCAGGACAGTTACAACACTGACATCGACCTGGCTATTTGGAAAATAACCCAGGTATGTCCTGTACACAAAATGCAGGACAAATCCAACCTGGCCAATTACTGCCCCATCAGTCTACTCTCGATCATCAGTAAAGTAATGGAAGGGGTCATCAACAGTGCTATCAAGCAGCACTTGCTTAGCAATAACCTGCTCACTGACACCCAGTTTGGGTTCCGCCAGGGCCACTCAGTTCCTGACCTCGTTACAGCCTTGGTTCAAACATGGACAAAAGAGCTGAACTCCTGAGGTGAGGTGAGAGTGATTGCCCTTGACATCAAGGCCACATTTGACAGAGTACGGCATCAAGGAGCCCTGGCAAAACTGGAGTCAATGGGAATCAGGGGAAACTCTCCGCTGGTTGGATTCATACCTAGCGCAAAGGAAGATGGTTGTGGTTGTTGGAAGTCAAGTCATCTCAGCTCCAGGACATCACCGCAGGAGTTCCTCAGGGTAGTGTCCTCGGCTCAATCATCTTCAGCTGCTTCATCAATGATCTTCCTTCCATCATAAGGTCAAAGTGGGGGTGTTCGCTGATGATTGCACAATGTTCAGCACCATTCATGACTTCTCAGATACTGAAGCAGTCCATGTCCAAATGCAGCAAGACCTGGACAATATCCAGGCTTGGACTGACAAGTGGCAAGTAATATTTATGCTGCACAAGTGCCAGGCAATGACCATTTCCAACAAGAGAGAATCTAACCATCGCCCCTTGACAGTCAATGGGATTGCCATCACTGAATCCCCGCTATCAATATCCTGGGGGGTTACCATTGACCAGAAACTGAACTGGACTAGCCATATGAATACTGTGGCTACAAGAGCAGGTCAGAGGCTAGGAATCCTGCGACAAGTAACTCACCTCCTGACTCCCCAAAGCCTGTCCACCTTCTACAAGGCACAAGTCAGGAGCGTGACAGAATACTCCCCACTTGCATGGATGAGTGCAATTCCCACAACACTCAAGGGCTTGACACTATCCAGGACAAAGCCGCTCACATGATTGGCACCACATCCACAAACATTCACTCCCTCCACCACCAATGCACAGTAGCAGCAGTGTGTACGATCTACAAGATGCACTGCAGGAATTCACCAAGGCTCCTTCGACAGCACCTTCCAAACCCACGACCACAACCATCTGGCAGGACAAGGGGAGCAGACAGATGGGAACACCACCACCTGGAAGTTCCCCTCCAAGTCACTCACCATCCTGACTTGGAAATATATCTCCGTTCCTTCACTGTCGCTGGTTCAAAATCCTGGAACTCCCTTCTTAATAGCACTGGGTGCACCTACACCACATGGACTGAGCGGTTCAAGAAGGCAGCTCACCACCACCTTCTCTATGGCAACTTGGGGTGATCAATAAATGCTGGCCCAGACAGTGAAGCCCACATCCCGTAAATGAAGAAAAAAAATGTATTAACAACTTAAACAAAGAGCAAGAGAGTAATGTATCTAAGTTTGTTGATGATACTGAGTTAGGTGGGATTGCAAACTGTGAGGAGGACACAAAGAGGCTGCTAAGAGAAAGAGGCTGCAAAAAAATACAGAGATAAAAGCAAAAAACTGCGGATGCTGGAAATCCAAAAGAAAAACAGAAACAGAAATACCTGGAGAAACTCAGCAGGTCTAGCAGCATCGGCGGAGAAGAGCACAGTTGACGTTTCGAGTCCTCATGACCCTTCAACAGAACTAAGTAAAAATAGGAAAGGGGTGAAATATAAGCTGGTTTAAGGGGGGGTGGGGGGTGGGGTGGGGGGGGTTGTTAGGACAAGCAGCCAGTAATAGGTGGAGATAACCAAAAGATGTCACAGACAAAAGGACAAAGAGGTGTTGAAGGTGGTGATATTATCTAAAGGAATGTGCTAATTAAGAGTAGAGAGCAGGACAGACAAGGTACAGATAGCTCTAGTGGGGGTGGGATGAAATAATACTAAAAGGGCATAAAAGGTAGAGATAAACAATGGGTGGAAATACATTTAAAAATAATGGAAATAGGTGGGAAAAGAAAAATCTATATAAGTTATTGGAAAAAAACAAAAAGGAGGGGGAAGAAACGGAGAGGGGGTGGGGATGGAGGAGCGAGTTCAAGGCAATGACCATTTCCAACAAGAGAGAATCTAACCATCATCACTTGACAGTCAATAGGCTTGAACTCTCTCCTCCATCCCCACCCCTTTCCGTTTCTTCCCCCTCCTTTTTGTTTTTTCCAATAATTTATATAGATTTTTCTTTTCCCACCTATTTCCATTATTTTTAAATGTATTTCCACCCATTGTTTATCTCTACCTTTTATGCCCTTTTAGTATTATTTCACCCCACCCCCACTAGACCTATCGGTACCTTGTCTGTCCTGCTCTCTACTCTTAATTAGCACATTCCTTTAGATAATATCACCATCTTCAACACCTCCTTGTCCTCTTGTCTGTGACATCTTTTGGTTATCTCCACCTATCACTGGCTGCTTGTTCTAACAACCACCACCACCACCCCCCCCTCCCCCACCCCACCGCCTGAAACCAGCTTATATTTCACCCCTTTCCTATTTTTACTTAGTTCTATTGAAGGGTCATGAGGACTCGAAACGTCAACTGTGCTCTTCTCCACCGATGCTGCCAGACCTGCTGAGTTTTTCCAGGCATTTCTGTTTCTGTTTTTGTTGTGCAAAAAAATACAGAACGGTTAAGTGAGTGGGCAACAAGGTTCCTGATGTGGGGAAGGATGAGGTTATTCGCTTTGGTTGTAAGAATAGAGAAACAGATTTTTAAAAAGGTATGAAACTGGTCAATGTTGATGTTCAGAGACACCTCGGTGTACTCATAAGGAATACAAAAACTTAAACGGGCAGTTACAGCAAGCAATTAAAAATGTTAATGGCACGTTGGTCTTAATTGCAAGGAGATTGGAGTACAAGAATAAAGAAGTCTTGCTACAATTGTACAGGGCCTTAGTGAGCCACACCTGGAATAGTGTGTGCAATTTTGGTCTCTATTTAAGAAATTATATACTTGTATTGCAACCAGTATAACGAAGATTCACTAGATTGGTCCCTGGGATAAGATGGTTGTCCTATGATGACAGGCTGAATAAATTGGGTCTATAGTCCCTGGAATTTAGAAATATAAGAGATTATCTCATTGAGAATTTCAGGATTCTGAAGGGGTTTGACAGGGTAGACACAGAAGTTGTTTCCCCTGGCTGGAGAATCTAGAACAAGGTGGCACAGTTTCAGGATCAGGGACCGATCATTTAGGACAGAGATGAGGAGAAATTTCTTCACTCAAAGGGTTGTGAATTGTTGGAATTCTCAGCTCCAGAAGGTTGTGGATGCACCGTTATTGAATATATTTAGGGCTGATGCGGACAGATGTTTGGACTCTCAGAGAATCAAAGGATATGGGGAGCAGGGGGGAAATTGAAGTTGAAGCCCAAGATCAGCCATGATCGTACTGAATGGTGGAGCAGACTGAACAACCGTATGGTCTTCCCCTGCTCCTATTTCTCATGGTCTTAATGATTTTAGAGTCTGCAGCCTCAATTGTTCAGTCCCTCTACATTACCAGCCCACAGCAGAAGATCCACTCGTCCGTTGCTTCTCCTTTGAATATGCCACAACCTATCCCCAACTACTGCCACCTTCCTTCGTCTGGTTGAACTTGATCTCATCTTGAACAACTTTGCTTTCAACTTCACTCACTTCTTCTAGATGAAAGGTGTGACTATATGAACTTCATGAGCTCAGTTACGTCTATCTTTTTGTAGGGTATGTTGAACTTTCTTTGTTGCAATTCTAGTTAGGCCTCCTCCCAGACCACTTCTTCTGTTACATTGTTGAATGCGAGACTTCTTGCTTCTTGCTCTCACACAAATATTGAGAACTTTGTTAATTATGCTTCCAATTCTCATCATCTGTCACCTTCTCATTGTCTGTGAGTTCTCCCTGCAATCTCTGGATTTCTCTTGCTCTTTCTCCAGTGGGTTGGATTTTTCATGGACATCTATTCCAATCTATTCCCATTCATTAACCCCCCGCCCCCCCCCCACAACTAACTAGAGTATGTTTCTTCCCACTCAGTGTCCTATAAAGTTCTGTTGTCCCAGTTTCTCCATTTCCGAAGAATCTGCATGGATGAATCTAACTTTTGCACCAGAGCCTCTAAATTCTTTTTCTTTCCTCTGTTATGGTCAACAGGACGCTTGACCAGATCTGTCCCCTTTTCCATGTTACTGCCTTGATCCTCTCCCTCTCCACTCACAACCATGATGTTGTCCCCCAGCCCTCACCACCAACCCTACCAGTCTGTGCATTTACCAGGCTTTTCTCACCATTTCTGCCATCTACATGATTCCTCCATCCAACAGATCTTCCTTCCACTTTGCGGAGGGATAAGATATTTTCACGACATTCTAGATCATTCCACCATCTCTCCTAGTTCCAGCTGCCCTTCCCTAGAACCTACCCATGCAAGGACAGGAGCAGCAACACTGGTCTGTTCAATTTCTCCCACACAATTGTCCAAAATCTTAAACACTTTTTCTATTGAGACAGCGATTTATATGTACTTCCTCTAAGCTAGTACATGTTATTATTGCTCATGCTGTGGTCATCTTTATGCCAGGAAAATCAAATGCAAATTAGCTGTAATTAAAAATAGAAAATGTTGAAATACATAGCAGGCTAGGCGGAATCTGTGAAGAGAGAAACAGATTTAATGTTTCAGGTTGATGACCTTATGTCAAAACTCAATAAAGTTAGGAATGTAACAGGTTTGAAGTGGGTATGGAGGCAGGGAAAGTGGGGCGGGGGAGGTGTGATGATCCAAAGAGAGAGTCTATGATAGGGAGGAAAAGAGATGGCAGTGCAAGGCAGAGGGAGGTGAGAGTGGGCAATGTTCCCTCTAACTGCAGTTTACTGTGCACAAATGACTTGCCCCTTTAAGACTGACACATGGCCACACATACAAATATCTTAAAGGGACCGTTGCTTGTGCTGCCTGTTTGTTCCCTGTGCGGCACATTCCGTATTGCTGCCCGACCACAGCTTGGAGTGAACACTGTTAATAGACAAGGAAAGGAACAAAACATGGGTCTAGCAGAATCATT
Organism: Cetorhinus maximus; assembly: GCF_964194155.1. Lineage (NCBI taxonomy): Eukaryota > Metazoa > Chordata > Chondrichthyes > Lamniformes > Cetorhinidae > Cetorhinus > Cetorhinus maximus. Next base: position 124,127,608 of record NC_135886.1, read on the forward strand.
ACTAACAGGTCTTGTCTGAACAAATGGGGACAGTGGTAATGATCTGAAATTGTTGAACTCAGTGTTTAGTCTGGAAGACTGCAAAGTGCGTAATTGAAAGAAGAGGTGCTGTTCCTCGAGTTTGTGTTGAGCTTCATTGGAATAACTTAGGAGGCTGTGGGGAGGGAGATCAGAGTGGGAATGGGGTGGAAATTTAAAATCATTCTTGTAGACAGCTGACTGCTTTAGTGAACACTTTTGTTCTGTCTGCAAGAGTTACCCCCAAGCTACCTTTAACTTGCCTTTCTGCTGCCCCTCTGACTCCATCATTTGTCTCGTACTCTGAAGTTCAATGCAAGCCTTCAAGAACACTAACTCATTAGATACTTTCCTTTATTGGCTGAAGCATAGAATGTAAGAACACCGAGGTTATGCTAGAATTGCATAAAATACTAGTTAGACCACAGCTAGAGTATTGTTCTTGTCACATTACAGGAAGTAAGTAATTGCATGAGCGAGGACATGGAGATTTACGAGGATGTTGCCAGGAATTGAGAATTTTAGTTATAAGGCAAGATTAGATGGGCTGGGTTTTTTTGGAACATAGGAAGCTTAGGGGAGACTTAATTGAGGTGTATAAAATTATCAAGGGCCTAGATAGAGTGGATAGGAGGCACTTATTTCTGTTAGCAGAGAGGTCAATAATCAGGGAACCTAGATTTAAAGTAATTGGCAGAAGGATTAAAGGGAGTTGAGAATTTTTTTTCGCCGAGAGGGTGATGGTGGCCTGGAACTTACTTTCTGAGAGGGTGGTAGTGGCAGAAACCTTCATTACATTTTAAAAAACGCTTGGGATATACATTGAGCTGACGTAACCTACAGGGCTATGGGCCAGGAGCTGGAGAGTGGGATTAGGCTGGATAGTTCTTTTCTGGTTGATATAGACATGATGGGTTGAATGGCCTCCTGTCCGCTAAATTTTCTAGGTTTCCATGTATTCTTGACATCTGAAACACTCTGGTAGGAAAACTGACTTCAAATTTTAACTGTATCATTTCTAAACCAGTTATAATTTCATAACTAACCCCTGGAGTTTCTGTCTCCCTTTTTTTTACATGTCCCCTGGGTTCCCTCTATTTGCACACTTTTTTTTCCTGTAATGTCTTATTTCTTCTGTCTGTATTACTTGACTGAGAGGGTTTACTCCTTCATTTCATTCAAGATTTCTTTGCGGTTCGTATACTCATCACTTTTTCTGACTGCATTGATAGATATATTGTCCATTTATTTTTCAGTTCTGAAGGCTCTACACTCAAAACTCGCAAATTTTTACCTGTTCTCTCCGCATGAGGAATGGCCTGACATGTGTTTCAAGCATTTTCTGGGTTTTATTTTGTTATCGTTTCAGATTTTTCAGCTTCTACAACATTTTAATTGCAGTTTTTAAACCAAAATTGCAAAATTCCAAGACAAAGCTATACCTCCAAGCCCATTTCAGAACTCATTCAGAGATAAAATCCTGAGAAACATGAAGGGAGCGGCAGTGTCAATGCCAGCTGTGGCTCAGTTAGTAGCCCTCTCGCCGCCAAATCACCAAGTATTGGGTTCCAGTCCCATGCCAGGGCTTCAGCATGAAAATCAAGGTTAACATGCCAGTGCAGTCTTGAGGGAGCACTGCACTGTTGAAAATGCTCTCTCTTGGATGACATGTTAAACCGAGTCCCCACCTACTTACTTGGGTAAATGTGAAGGATCCCATATGGTACTATTATGAAGAAGAACAGGGAAGTTATTACCATCTGGCTAATATTTATCTCTCAATCAATATCACACACAAAAAAAAACAGGCTGCCTGGTAATTGCTGCTTGTGGAAGTTTGCTGAGTGCCAATTGGCTGCTGTGTTCCCTGCATTACAAGTGACTACACTTCAAAAAAAGTAATTTGAGAGGTTTGTTGGTGGTCGTGAGAAGCGCTACATAAATGCAAGTCTGTCTTTCAGGAGCCGAGGCCTGGGAGGGGAGGAAGCGCAGAACAAGCTTCAACTTAAGACCTGAACTTACCTGGGTAAAGCAGGAGGCACCCATAGGTAAGGGGGGGGGGAATTGTGCGCTCGCGCGCGGTGCAGGAGGGGGGGGAGCGCGCCTGCGCGTGCACGCACGACTCGCTGCACGCGCTCTGGGTTTCGGTAGCAGCGCAGCAGAGGCTGGAAACAATGGCACGGCGCTGCATCTGACATCCAGCAACAAGAGAGGAGACGGACACATCCCTCTGCAGGACAAGGGGAAAAGAGATATATATATATACATACACACACATATATATAAATATAATAATAATCAACACCGCCCTTCAAAAAAAAACCTCCCAATTTTCAACAGTTTTTTTTTGCAACCCTCCCATATTAAATCAATGCCTTTTTTTCTTTACCGAGCAAATCCGAAGAAATGGATTAAATAGTAGTTAAAATATATATACACACACATACATATATATATATATATATATATATCATTTCCCTCACTCTTATTCCTGTGTATTTGTCTTGGCGCCGTGTGAAAGGAAAAGATGTAAGAAAGGAAGAAAGGGGCGGGGGGGGGGAGGAAAGAAGAAGGGGGTGGGTTTGGGAAAAGCCTTGCCTGCATCCGAGAGAGAGGCGCGACACCTGCACTGCAAAAACCAGGCGTGGAAGGAGAGAAAAAAAAACTGGAGCTTGGACAGTGCCACAGGCCTCCCCCCACCCCTCCCAACTCCTCACAGACTGACCCACCTCCCTAACCCCCCCCCCAAAAAAAAACACACACTGCACCCTGCTAGTGGGAATGCTGCATTCGGATCTACAGGTATGGCAGCTCTCTTCTGGTTTACAATTTCTGTGTAGCTTATCAGCGGTTCCCGTGTTTCCACCTTCCCTCTTTCCCTGCTGCATTTAACATTGTGGCAATCTTTGTTAAAGCGAGTGAATCATTCAGTAAGGTTACATGTTCAGGCCTGTGAGTGACTGTGTGGAGATACCAATTGTAGCAATCAGAGAGTGTTTTTGCAACCGGATGAAAGGTGCCTTACCCGCACGTTAAACTGCAGCAGATTTCCTTGTCGACATGCTTTCTCGTTTAGAAGCGATTATTTTGCAACTGCAGCGTGTGTGTGTGTGTGTGTGTATAGGTTACGTTTGCTTTGGTAGTGTAGTGGATGGCCTACAGCAGACATGAATGGGGTGTGAGAAAGGGGGGCAAAAAAAAAATGTTGGAGCATATCCTACAGTAAATTGGGGCTGTAGTCTGTAATGGAGTTTTAATGTGAGATCTGGGAATAGACAATAAATCTGCATATCACTGATTTATTGGACCATTAATGAATTTCAGTTTGCCAAGAAAATATTTTCAGAAATAGTGACAGCCATTCTAATTAAATTAAAAACAACCCATTGTATTTTTCCCCTTAGTCTGTTGCTGCAGGTTGGGGGAGGGGAGAGCCCAAGAATGACAGGTTACTGTAGTTACACAAAAATCCTGTAAGTGTTTTTTAAATGTATGGTATGGCAGTCATTAATTCACACATCTAGAAAAGATCACATTGTCTATGGCGTGGAGACAAAGACCACAAATATAGTAGATTTAGGAACTAGTACCCTTTCATTTTGCAGGAAATCATGCCAGATATTCAAAGCTTGTTTACTATATCCTTTGGAAATGCAGTAATATTTACCTCTAAAATATCCATTGCTTCTGTTAAAAGGAATACCATTCCAACACTGACTCACTGCACAGTATGAATGTTGAAGTCGTACTTTTTTGGACAACAAAAACATTTTTTTTCTCTCTCTGCATTCAAATCAAATTTCCTGCTTTTAACTGTATTTTTGAAAAGAATTGTTAAAGGATACCCATTTTGAACTATGAATGTTGCTATGAATTCTGTTTTTCTGTAATCATCTGTTGCAAAGTCAAGATTTGTAAGGCACACCTTGATCTTTAGGTTTGTTCTTTTGGAAAACTTAGGTTGCACCAGCCGAAGTAATTTCCCTAAATTTGGAAGGTTTGAGAAAAGTACTAGATTTTATACAAGTTTATTTTGCCAAGAACTTATAATTTACTCTGTTTTGCCTTCCATGCATTTTGATTTATTTTTGTACATGTTGATATTAATACAGTTCTTAAAATATCAAGGTAGCATGTTGACTGAATTTTATTTCAAATGAAATTTTATTTGTCTAAAATACCTGTTGAAGGTTCCTCATTTTGTCAAGTGCTTTAAATGGAAGATAAAGTGGCATAGTGTAGTCTAATGGTATACCAGCAGAATCTCTTGTGTTTTTAAAAAAATTATATTTGTACAACACATCTATGTTGAGAAATATAGTTTGAAGTGCTTTTAAAATGTGTTTAAACTAATTTTGTATTTGTGGCTTAAGATTTTAAAATGCAGCACCTTGGAATTCAGTAGAACAATTAGGCTTTGAGGTATGTTTGTTCATGTTCTAAACCTCTGTAGTGAGAAGAGGCCATACTAGGGTGAGGTAGAGCACACAAGTATAAAAGTGGGTTGTTGTTGTGGGGGGGGGTGGCGTGACCAGGGAGGACAGGCCTGTAGAAAAAGGGGAGAAATATAAATATGCTGAGTTGCAATAAATATTAATATTTTGAACTGCGTCAAAGAATCTAACATCTCTAGTGCAGAGCATACTTTGAAAGCTGTAAAGTATCTGGGAACAGGTCACCCACTGTTGACCTGTTTTTAGAGTTCGTGGAACTTCATGTGCAATTAGATTAAAACGTTATAGCTTCCCCGAGATATTTGTTTTTTTTTTAATCATGGAAAAGAAACAAATGTATTTTTCTCACTTCCCTCCCCCATCTCTCCTGAAGGTATTGACTCTTGCCCTGAAATTTCATGGGTGGCTTGTACTCTCTGGTACCTCTGCAAAGTGGTCATTTTTCATGTGTCACCATTGACAGTGAGTACTGGCAGACCTTTCAGTTGCAAGGAGCTTCACAGTCAAGCTTAATTCTGTGCACGCTTAATGTTGACTGATGTAATGGCAAGTTCAAAAATGGGAATACTGTGTATCATATATATGATTTATTTTCTAGAGCAGGGTTTACCAAATATTGACTCAATCCAGGAGCCTCTATAATTTTGGTTCACAGACCCCTTAGCCTGACTTCAAAAGGAATGCAGTTTCATTTGTGGAGAGAATTTTTATTAGTATATGTGCAACAGAAGTAGGTTGCCAAATACAAAAATATGGAATTGAGAATTCTGAGACCCTGTGCTTGAGGCACATGGTACGTCTGGCAACAGACAAGGCTTGATGGCCTCTTTAAATTCCTGGGATCCCCCTCCTAGATTCTCTCGAAGCTGTGGACCCTATATTGAGAACTTACACTCTGGGGCATGTCCAGTCCCCTTCCCCAGCAAGCTTTAATCTTTGACATTTTATTTGGTGCACTTTGGAACAGATTTTTTTATGTGCACTTGAATGTTTTTGGTTGTGCATGATTCATAGGAGAGAATATACTCACTAAACTGGACAAAAACAACTGTATGCATGCTGACAATCTGTTGTTATCTCTTATCTGTGTGTAAGCCATAAGCAGCTGATTGACATTCAGTGTATTATGCCATGCTGCTTTGTAACCAAATATCTATAAACATGTTGCTGTAGGCTAATACCAGGCTTTTTAATACTAGAAGAACAGGTAGCATTTGTTCATTTATTTTACTGAAAGGGCACACTCACCCCACCTTATCCTTCTTACATAAGAATGTAGAATTGAGAAAAGACTCTGCAAGCTATTCCGGTGCATCTTTTCATTTACTTAACCCACTGGCACTCAGACCATTTGCCTTGGAAAAATTTGCATATAATTTGTTCTACATTCAAAGCTTAGATTTTGCATTATGGGAAGAAAGCTAAGGTATGGGGCTAAATTGGAAACTCTTTCAAAGAGACGACACGGGCTCGATAGGTTGAATGCCCATTTTCTTTTTCTTTAGATTCTTCTATTAAAATAGTAAAAAAAAAGCCAACCAAAAAAGATCCAACAACATGTTTGGAGGTTTCAAAAATGCTCTTCGGCCTGAATTGAAATCCTCTTGATTCATCCACCAAGATAATAGAGACATAACTTGAGGAACTTATAGCTTTCTGCAGTGCCAGTGACTTTCAGATGCCAATGTCTAAAATGACAAAATGCTTGCCTTTGAAAATTAAGTGTATACTTTGTGTATCAATGTATATCCTACATCCGGGTGGATGACTAAGTGCATGTAATTACAAGGGTCACTGGATAATGTTCAAGCGTGAGCTAATTTTCTCTATCTAACCCAGAACTACCAAGGCCAATTTCAGCAGTCCTGCAGCCACACTGGCTGAATGCAGCAACCTTTGTAATAGCGGGGTTTGAACCTGGGAGATTGTACAGCTCAACCAGTCACTGTAAGTCATCAGGTTATGATACAGGAAATGTTGTTTTATTTTCTTATATTTCTGTATTGCTCTGGCAAGGAAACATTTGCAGGGCTATGGAGAAAGAGCAGGGGAGTGGATCTAATTAGCAGCTCCTTCAGAGGGTAGGCACAGACACAACGGACCAAATGGCCTCCTGTGCTTTTTGATTCGAACGTTGGTTGGCCAATGTGATCCAAGTATCTGTCATTGTAGCACCTCGGTTGTGCAGTAGGAGGCGTGTGTGTGCCAACAACTTAGAAAACATATTCTAGCTTTCATTTTTCCTTCGGTTAATGGACGTTGGACTCTGGTCTCACCTCTCCCAGAGCTACACAGCAGCTTTAAGGAGCTTACTGGGTTTGGAGAGAAGGATCAAATCGTATTCCATGGGAACTCAGATTGGGGTTCTGAAGCATGGACAAGAATTAATTAACCTGAAATGATTTGTAATTATTATACTCTTCTGAGAACTATAATACTAAACTGCATCACAATAGTAACTTAGGTATCATAGAATGGTTACAGCATAGAAGGTGGCCATTCAGCCTGTCATGTCTGTGCTGGCTGTCCTAAGGAGCAATTCACTGCTGCCATTCCCCTGTCCTCTCCCCACGTCTCTACACTTTCCTCTTCTTCAGATATTTAGAAAATGTACTATAATTTATGGCTGCTACTCTGCCCATCGCATCTGCACCGGCCAAAAAATGAGCACATACCACCCCTCCCCAAGCAAAATTCCACTTTCCGGCACTTGGTCTGTAGCCCTGGAGGTTACAGGAGTTCAGATGCATATCCAGACACCTTTTAAATTAGTTGAGGGTTTCTTTCTTTGTAGTGAGTCTTACATAGTGCCTTTCATGCAATAAAATGTCCCCAAGTGCTTCAAAGGAGCATTACAAAACAAAATATGGCAGCCATATACCCTAAGTTTTTATTTTGATGTGTGCAGCCCCTTTAAATTTTTTAGCTTGGGTGGGCAAAGGGGGCACTGTGCGCAACCTGGTTCTCTGATTTTGGGCAGCTGTATGGCATTGTAGTTTATGGAAACATTGACACCAAGCCACATTAAGATGTTAGGTCAGGTAACCAAAAGCTTGGTCAAAGAAGGTAGGTTTTAAGGAGTATCTTAAAGGAGGAAAGCAATTTGGAGAGGCAGAGAGGCTTAGGAAAGATATTCCAGAGCTTGGGGGCAGGCAACTGAAGGCATGGCCGCCAATGGTGAAGCGATTAAAATCGAGTGGCCTCAAGAGGCCAGAATTAGTTGTGGGGCTGGCGGAGATTAGAGAGGTAGGGGAGGGGGTGAGGCCATCAAGAGATTTGAAAACAAGGACCAGAATTTTAAAATCAACATGTTGCTTGACTAGGGGCCAATAGAAACATAGAAAATAAGAGCAGGAGTAGGTCATTTGGCCCATCGAGCCTGCTCCACCGTTTGTTATGATCATGACTGATCCTCTCTCTGAGTGCCATACTGCCACTCGCTCCCCATATCCCTCGACTCCTTTAGAGTCTAGAAATCTATTTCCTCCTTAAATATATTCAGTGACTTGACCTCCACAGCCCTCTGCGGTAGAGAATTCCACAGGTTCATCACCCTCTGAGTGAAGAAGTTTTTCCTCATCTCAGTCCTAAATGGCTTACCCCGTATCCTGGGATTGTGACCACCGCCCACCCCCCAGCCAGAGGAAACACCATCCCTGCATTCAGTCTGTCCATCCCTGTCAGAATTTTTATATGTTTCAATGAGATCCTCTTGCATTCATCTAAAGTCCAGTGAATACAAGCCTAGTCGACTCAATCCCTCCTTGTACGACAATCCTGCCATCCCAGGAATTAGTCTGGTGAACCTTTGCTGCACTCCCTCAATGGCAAGTATAGCCTTTCTTAGGTAAGGACACCAAAATTGCACACACTACTCCAGTTGTGGTCTCATCAAGGCCCTGTACAGCTGCAATAAGACTTCCTTGCTCTTGTATTCAAGTCCTCTCGCAATCAAGGCCAACATACTATTTGCCGCCTTAACTGCTTGCTGTACCTGCATGTTTGCTTTCAGTGACTGGTGTACAAGGACACCCAGGTCCTTTTGTACATCAACATTTCCCAATCTATCACCATTTAAATAATACTCTACCATTCTGTTTTTCCTACTGAAGTGGATAACTTCACACTTACCCACGTTATACTGCATCTGCCATGTGTTTACCCACCCACTCAACTTGAAGCCTCTTTACATCCTTCTCACCACTCTCATTCCCACCAAGTTTTGTGTCATCAGAAAACTTGGAAATATTATTTTTGGTTCCCTCATCTAAATCATTTATATATTGTGAATAGCTGGGGCTCAAGCACTGATCCCTGCAGTACCCCACCAGTCACCGCCTGCCACTTGAAAAAAGACCTGTTTATTCCTCCTCTCTGTTCCCTGCCTGCTAAGCAACTCAATCCATGCCAATATATTACCCCCAATCCCTTGTGCTTTAATTTTACACACTAACCTCTTATGTAAGACTTTGTCAAAAACTTTCTGAAAATCCAAAAGCACCACATCCACTGTTTCTTCCTTAACTATTCTGCCAGTTACGTCCCCAAAAAATCCCCTGTAGGCTTGTCAAATATGATTTCCCTCTCATAAATCCATGTTGACTTTGTCTAATCCTGTTGGTCTTTTCTAAGTGTCCTGTTATCACATCTTTTATGGTCGACTCTAGCATTTTTCCTCCTACTGATAGGCTAAGTGGTCTGCAATTCCCTGTTTTCTCCCTCCCTCCTGTTTGAAATGGTGGGGTTACATTTTCTACCCTACAATCTGCTGGGACTGTTCCAGAATCTACAGAATTTTGGAAGATGTTAACCAACACATCCACTATTTCCATGGCCAATTCCTTTAGTGCCCTAGAAAGTAGATTATCAGGCCCTGCGGATTTATTGACTTTCAGCCCCATTAATTTCTCCAGCGCTATTTTTTTAAGTAGTACTAATTTCCCTCAATTCCTTCTCTTCACTATACCCTTGGTTCCCTAGCATTTCTGGGAAGCTATTTATGTCTTCCCCTGTGAAGACAGAGCTAAAGTAATTGTTTAATTGCTCTTGCATTTTCTTGTTCTCCATCATAAATTCTCCTGTTTTGGAGTGTAAGGGACCTATGTTTATCTTCACTAATCTTTTTCTTTTTACATGCTTACAGAAGCTTTTACAGTCCACTTTTAATTTCCTTGCAAGTTTACTCTGACTAAACAGGAAATTAGAGCTGCATGCAACAAGGGTGCCACAGTAATCATGGGTGACTTTAATCCACATATAGACCGGTAAACCAAATTAGCAATAGTACTGTGGTAGATGAATTCCTGAAGTGTGTACGAGATGTGTTTTTTAGACCAGTACATCGGAGAACCAATTAGGGAACAGGCTATCTTAGATTTGGTATTGTGCAGTGAGAAAGGGTTAATTAATAATCTTGTGCACGGCCGTTTAGGGAACAGTGACCATAACATGATAGAATTCTTCATTAGGATGGAGAGTGAAGTAGTCCGATCCAAAACTAGGGTCCTAAATCTAAAGAAAGGAAACTATGAAGGTATGAGGCATGAGTTGGCTAAGATAAATTGGGGAACTCCATTAAAGGCATGACAGTGGCTAATATTTAAGGAACGAATGTATGCATTGCAAGAGTTATACATTCCTTTCTGGTGCAAAAACACAACAGGAAAAGCAGCGCAACCATGGCTAACAAAATAAATTAAGGATAGGATTAGATCTAAAGAGGAGTCATAGAAAGTTGCTAGAAAAAGTAGCAAGCCTGAGGATTGGGAGCAGTTTAGAATTCAACAAAGGAGGACCGAGAATATGAGAGTAAACTTGGAAGGAACATAAAGGTGGACTGTAAATGCTTTCAAAAGCAGGTAAAAAGAAAAAGATTGGTGAAGACAAATGTAGGTCCCTTACAGTCTGAAATGGGAACATTTATAATAGGAAACAAGGAAATGGCAGAAGCAATTAAACAACTACTTTAGTTCTGTCTTCATGGAGGAAGACACAAATAACTTCCTAGAAATACTACAGAAGCAAGGGTCTAGTGAGAAAGGGGAATTGAAGGAAATTAGTATTACTTAAAAAGAAATAGTGCTGGAGAAATGAATGTGACTAAAAGCTGATAAATTTCCTGGGCCTGATAGTTTACATCCCAGGGAACTAAAGGAATTGGCCATGGAAACAGTGGATGCATTGGTTGTCATCTTCCAAAATTCTGTAGATCCTGGAACAGCCCCGACAGATTGGAGGGTGGAAAATGTAACCCCATGATTTCATAAAGGAGGAAGGGAGAAAACAGAATTACAGACCGCTTAGCCTAATATCAGTAGTAGGGAAAATGCTAGAGTCTATTATAAAAGATGTGATAACAGGACAGTTAGAAAAGATCAACGGGATTAGACAAAGTCAACATGGATTTATGAAAGGGAAATCATGTTTGACAAACTTACTGGTGTTTTTTGAGGACATAACTGGCAGAATAGGTAAGGGAGAACCAGTGGATGTGGTGTATTTGGATTTTCAGAAAGCTTTTGATAAAGTCCCACATAAGAGGCTAGTGTGTAAAATTAAAGCACACAGGATTCGGAGTAATATATTGGCATGGTTTGAAAATTGGTTAGCAGGCAGGAAACAGAGTAGGAATAAATGGGTCTTTTTCAGGGTGGCAGGCAGTCACTAGTTGGGTATTGCGGGGATCAATGCTTGAGCCCCAGCTATTCACAATATATATCAACGATTTGGATGAGGGAACCAAATGTAATATTTCCAAGTTTGCTGATGACACGAAACTTGGAGAGAACGTGAGTGGTGAGGAGGATGTAAAGAGGCTTCAAGGTGATTTAGGCAGGTTGAATGAGTGGGTAAATACATGGCAGATGCAATATAACGTGGATGAGTATGAAGCTATCCACATTGGTAGGAAAAACAGAATGGCAGAGTGTTATTAACATAGTGATAGATTGGGAAATGTTGATGTACAAAGGGGCCTGGGTGTCCTTGTGCAACAATCAATGAAAGCAAACATGCAGATGCAGCAAACAGTTAAGAAGGCAAATGGCATGTTGGCCTCGATTGCGAGAGGACTTGAGTACAGGAGCAAGGATGTCTTACTGCAGCTGTACAGGGTCTTGTTGAGACCATATATGGAGTATTGTGTGCAATTTTGGTGTTCTTACCTAAGAAAGGCTATAATTGCTATAGAGGGAGTGCAGTGAAGGTTCACCAGATTGATTCCTGGCATGGCAGGGTTGTCGTATGAGGGGAGGTTAGGCCAACTAGGCCTGTATTCACTGGAGTTTAGATGAATGAGAGGGGATCTCATTGAAATGTATAAAAATTCTGACAGGGCTGGACAGACTAGATGCAGGGATGATGTTTCCTCTGGCTAGGGGGGTCTAGAACAAGGGGGTCACAGTCTCAGGATCTGGGGCAGGCCATTTAGGACTAAGATGAGCAGAAACGTCTTCACTCAGAGGGTGGTGAACCTGTGGAAATTTGTACCACAGAAGGTTGTGGAGGCCAAGTCACTGAATATACTTAGGAAGGAAGTAGATAGATTTCTAGACTCTAAAGGTGTCAAGGGGTATGGGGAGAGAGAGCAGGACTATGGCGTTGAGAGAGGATCAGCCTTGATCATATTGAAAGGCGGAGGAGGCTTGAAGTGCTGAATGATCTACTCCTCCTATTTTCTATGTTTCTATGCCTTTGATGTTCTTTCTAAATTCTTTCCAGAATTGTATAATTTTTTAAAAGTCATAATAATACCATCCCAGTTGCTTCTAATTCTAGAATACATTTCTGATCTAGAATGTTCATATTCTACCGGCCAACCCCGACCTTTATTCTTTGGCATGTTTTACTAGGTCTTGACTCAGTCTTTGTTTTTAGACTGCTATGGACAGAATTGAAATGCTCACAGTATTTTAGTTTGAGGGTGGATGACTGGGAGGGAGACTTAAGACCAGTGGGGTAATCTATGTTGATGGCAGTAGAAAATGCACGATTATGACTCTGTATGAAGCAAGATGCTAGAAGGCACTGCAGAAGAGATCATGAGGAAATATAACATGTAAAACCAATTTGTAAAGCAGAAGCACTTTAGGAACAAGAAAAGGCTGTTAGACTCATAGACGCCTACAGCACAGAAGGAGGGCATTTGGCCCATCGTGTCCGTGCCGGTCAACAAACATCTGACTACTCTAATCCCATTTTCTAGTGCTTGGCCCATAGCCCTGGAGGCTATGGCAATGCAAGTGAATGTCTAATCACTTCTTAAATGTTACAAGAGTTTCTGACTCAACCACCCTTTCACGCAGTGAGTTCCAGACTCCCACCACCTTCTGGGTGAAAAAATTTCTCCTCAACTCCCCTCTTAGCCTTCTACCTCTTACCTTAAATATATGCCCCCTGGTTATTGACCCCTCTACTAATGGAAAATGTGCCTTCCTATCCACCCTATCTATGCCCCTCATAATCTTATACACCTCTATCAGGTCCCCTCTCAACCTTCGTTGCTCCAAGGAAAGCAACCCCAGCCTATCCAATCTTTCCTCGTAGCTCAGCCCAAGTGGCATCCTGGTAAAACTCCTCTGCACCCTCTCCAGTGCAATTACATCCTTCCTATAATGTGGTGACCAGTACTCCAGTTGTGGCCTAACCAGTGTTTTATACAGTTCCAGCATAACCTCCCTGCTCTTCTATTCTATATCTCGGCTAATAAAGGCAAGTATCCCATATGCCTTCTTAACCGCCTTATCTCCCTGCCCTGCTACCTTCAGGGTCCTATGGATATGCACACCAAGGTCCCTCTGATCTTCAGTACTTTCCAGGGTCCTGCCATTCGTAGAGTAATCCCTTGCCTTGTTAGCCCTCCCCAAGTGCATTACCTCACACTTTTCTGGGCTGCATGAATGTCCTTATCACTGAGTTGGAGATCATCTATTTAGCTGCCTTTGCTACATCTTTCCACTTGCTCGTCAAAGCAAACTTCCTCTCCTGCTTGGGGAAGACCAAAACCATTATCATTGGTCTTGCCACAAATTCTGTTCCATTGCCACCAATTCCACTCTACCCCTAGGCAACTGTCTGAGGCTGAATTGGACCGTTTGCAGCCTCAAACTTCTGTTTGACCCTACACTGAGCTTCGGGCACTGTATCCACTCCATCACAAGGACCACCTACTTCCACCTCTGTAACATTGCCTGTCTGTGCCCCGCCTCTGCTTATCTACTGCTGAAACCCTCATTCATGCTTTTGTTACCGCTGGACTTGACTATCCCAATGGTCTCCTGCTTCAGAATGTATTAGTTTTCTTGAATTTCCTCAGGAAGAAATCAACACAATGCTATAGTTATGCTGGAGTCATTCTGAAAAATTCCTTGAAATTCTGGGCCCATTATAAAGTTTTATACCCAAATGACCTTGAAATTCCTTACGTGAAAAATTTCCAGTTGATTTTCCTTTTTGCTCCCGATTGTTTTCCACATATTAACAAAGTTCTTTCAGTAGTATAAAGCTCCATGTAACCAGATTAAATGCAGAATTTTTGATCATGTGAAGAACCCATTAGGCTCTCAATCGACATGATGGTATGTGGCTGGATATGTGACTCTCCTACAAGAGTTCAATTGCACCACTTGTTTTATGTTTTAAAAGAACAAAGGTTCTTTCACATGTAAGCCATCATAGTCTAACGTTAAATGCTATTTTAGAATTTCTTTTAGGTAATATGTAGGGTCGATTGTAGTTTCAACAGAAGCCACAAAGCTATATATTCCAGAATTCTGATGCAAGTGTGATTGATTGAAAGCAATAAAAGACATACAATGTGATAATCATTCCTTTTATGCAATCTATGGAATACCACAAATAATGGTGAAATTTAATGAATGAAGAAACTATGTGCCAAATATGCGTTTCAATAAAGATTGACAAATTCAGGGAAAGTAATAAAGGAAATTTTAATTCCATCACTGCATTTTCAGAGGCAAAACACATTGAAAGAGAGAACTCTCATTTCTATGGTACCCATCACAACTTCAGTGTTTCACAGCCCATTTCATTACTTTTATCGTGTAGTCACTATTTTTATCCCAATTTGTGCAGCATCTACAAACAGCAATATGATGAATGATAAGTTAATTTATTTTGGTGATGATGCTTGAAGGAAAACTGTTGTCCAAAATACTAGAAGAATTTTGAGGAGTTAGGAATTGAGTAACTTGTTGCAGAGAACCCAACTTCTGCCCTGCTTGTATTGCCATGATATTGATATAGCTGCTCCAGTTGAGCTTCTGGACAGTGGGGACCGCTAAGATGTTGTTAATGAGGGACTCAATAATGGTCACTCCTTCAGTGATGGTGATGCTACTAGGGATTGGGTGGAGAGGTTTGTGGGTGGGGAGGCTTTCTCCAGTTCACACTAGTCATTAGCTGGTAGTAAATGGTGCAAATGCTATTTGTAATTGCCTGGATGTTGTCCAAATGCTGTGGTAGGCTGGCATAGGGTGCTTTATTGTTGGAAGGTTGTCAATGGAATTGAACACTGGACTCATCAGCAAACAGGCCTACTCTTGACCTCATGGTGAAAGGGAGGTCATTGATGAAGCAGCTGATGATGGTTTGACCAAGGATGCTTCCAAGTGGAACTCTTCCAACCATGTCCTGAGGCTATGATGATTGGCCTTTGACAAACATCTTCCTTTGTAGTGGGTATTACACCAGCTGATCTGGGGGCACAGGTCTTCAATGTTACAGCTAGGGCCCATTGCCTGACAATGTCCAGTCCATCCTGCTGTGTTACATCAAGTAGAGTGAATCAGACTGGCTGGGCATTGACAACTATGATGGTGGGAACTCACGAGGAGGCTGAGTTCGCAATACCTTTGGTTGAAAACGCAAAAATACTTCATATTATCTCTTGCTCGCATATGCTGGGCTCCACTATGGTTGAGGACGGGGATGCTCCTAGAGCCTTCTCCTACTCTTGTTAGTTGCTGAGTTATCCACCAACATCCTTGACTGGATGTAGTGGGCTCTGATCCATTGATTGTGAAACCTTCTAACTCTGTCTATAGTCTGCTACTTTTGGTGTCCAGCAAGAAGGTATCCTTGTGTAGATGTTTCACTAAGTTAATTACATATTCGTCCTTATCCTCATGTCACTCAAGGCATGCCCTCTGTACTTCCTGTTGATTCAGGATTGTTTTCCCATTTTGATGATGGTCGAGGAATGAGGGATGTGCTGGGTCATGCAGTTACAGATTGTGGTGATATAAGATTCTGCTACGGGCCCACAGTGCCTCATGGATGCCCAGTTTGGTCTGCTGGATCTGGTTTTCCTCTGCCCCACTTAGTAGAATGGTCATGCCACGTTACACAATGGATGATATGCTAAGTAAACACTAGAATAAATGGTAATAGTTGTGATATGGCAATGTTTGCTGAATTAATTCATATTTCTAATGTTTGCGCCTTCAATTGCCCCCTTGCTACTGAATTTCTAATCTTGGCTTTGACACTGAAAGGGAATCCTAAATAAAAGATAGTAATCCCCACCTCCACCTATGACAGAGAAGGATGAAGCAGAATTCAGAAAGGTAGTCATAATCTGGCTACTTTCTGGTAGCAGCTTCAAAGCAGCTGCTTCTGGAAAATGTTGAAGCGATCATGCTTTACATTTCTTTTGATCAAATTCATTTTCAACATAGCTGCTTATAATAATTATAACTCTGGGAGTTTTTGATTGCAGTAATTTTCCATTAAGACAGAGGAGTGCAGGAGGGAGCAGATTTACAAATAGCAAACATTGCGATGCTTAGTGAGTAGCCATACTTGTTGTCAATCATGAAAATCATAAGCAACTGCTGGTATGTGTAGATTGTTACCTCATTTGGTTTCCTGTTGGCTGTGATATTATGTGAAGGCATGGACCTCTAACAGGGAGCATTGTTTGTACTTGCTCTGTTTTAGAAAAAAACTTCTTTTGGATGGTTAAATTTAATCAGTTTCTAGTAAATTTTATGTTTTAATTATGTTAGGAATGTTAACCAAGTGCTGAATTTGTTAGGGGACCCAAGATTGCAGTTGAAAGGATTTTCAAAAAGACTTCAGAATTTTGGTTTTCATCCATTTGTATTGCTGACTGTGGCTGATAATCCATTAGTGAGCTTCATGAATAGTAGTTTTCATTCTTGCTTAGTTGCTGATTCATGTACCGCTTTCCAAAACATTTGTGTGTTTCGTTACTAAAATGTAAACAGGAAATGCTAGAAATACTCAGGTCTCGCAGCATCCGTGAGGAGGGAAACCGAGTCAACAGGCCGAATGATACGGTGCATGGTAGGGCAGATGGCACACCCCCTCCCCCTACCCCTGGAAACCACGTCGGCCTGGAGCCAACATGCTCCACACCACACACCCAACAGCCATAAAGTGCTTCGGGGCTGATTAGTGAGGGCTCAGTGGGACTTTGGGGCAGAAGCCCAGCCCTCTGGAGCTGCTGGCCAACCCCATTGGCCGGCAACTCCATCACTCCTGGCAGTGCCAGGAAGGTGTCAGTGGCTGCTGCCAGGACAGCTGGAGAAGAAAGGACCCCAAGGCTTTGGATCCCTGGAGTAGGTAAGTCCGGGGTCTGGGGCCGGAAAGGTTTGGGTAGGTTAAGGATAGTGGGGTGGGGGTGGGTCTAAGGGAAGGAGTGGGCAGGAAAGGGTGGGTTCAACCTAAGTGGGGTGGGGGTGGGGGTCGCCCTGCCATCGGTCAAGGGCAGCCTCTGAAGAGTGACCCTCCTCTGTCACTTCCTTGCCGCCCTTTAACCACTTGAGGTGAAAAATCGGGCTTCCTGTTCCCACCCTGTTGCTCACGTCAAACATATTTTATGGGTTAATCTGCTTGATAACAAGCCTGCTGGCCTGCCTGCCCTGCCGCCCAATAACAACCCCCCAACCCACCCACCCCACAGCCCCCCACCACCTCAGTATTGTGGAGGTAAGCTCAGGGTTGGGTGGGAAGGTGGTGGGATGGGCATCCATCTCATTTTAAATGCTCCCCCCTCCCTTCTCGGGGGGGCACATAAAATTCAGCCCCACGTTTCAGGTTGATGACCTTTCATCAGAACTGTGTTTTGTTACTGTTTGGCTCAAATCCCATATTCAGAAATCAGGTACAAATAACACAATTTCATATAGACAAGTGTTATGGACAACACATGTCATACACAGCACTTTTACATACTAGTTTATCTTCCTTGGTATTGCACAAGGCAAACTCAGAGGTTATGCTTTTCTAAGGGATGTACCCAGCTGAAGTGAAATAATTTTTTAAAACAGCTTTTAAGATATCTACTTAGGGAGAGTGAAGCAAGTGTTTAGGGAAATAAATAAATATTTCCCGTATCTTATTAAATACAGTATTAATTTAAGTAAACATCTACATGTAATACAGGGAGCAGCACTTTACTATCTGTTTAAAATGTGGCTTTTCGTTTAAAAGGCTGGAGAAATGTTTTCTTGTTTTTCTCGACGAATGTATCTGCAGTAGCACTTAATGAATTTAAGCAAAACCTGTTTGTAAAAATTTTTTAATTACAGACTATAACTCAGAATTCGTTTCAGACTTGAATAATGGTACAATTCATATTTATGTAAACAATTATTTTTATTTTACCTCCTATATAAATATGCAAAAGACGGCACTACTGTAACAAGTTAGGGGATACATTGACTCAGATTTTTCTGTCAAAACATCAGAGAGTCTAATGGCATTCGCTGTTATTTTATGTGCAATTGGTACAGAAACTTCAGGCAGATAAACTCAGGCATTAAACTCAAATATCTTGAAGCTGCTGCCTGAGTTGTGCTGCTCCAGTTTTCTTTGTGAAAATGCCATCTTGTCATCTACCTCTCCATTGTAGCACATTGAATGATATGAAGTTGCCGTATTCGTGCCATAGATTTTGACCTTTGAACCAAACTCATCAAGAGAAAGTTTCAATCTTGTCCGTTCTAAGTACAGGCATTCTTTTAATGATGTGGCAAATGTTCACAACTGTCAATCAACTTTTCTACCACTGAAAGTTAAAAGTATGGTGTTTCATTCCTTTAGGTATTAACTGTTGTTGGAGATTTTAAAAATGTAAGGTTTATTTTTTTACACTTTTTTCACAATCTTCCTCCCTCTCTCTCTTTCTCCTCTCCCAGTACAATTTTCTTTACCTGTCTTTATTTCTCTATCTTTGCATGACTTGGCCATGACCTCACCCACTCCAATCTACACATCCTCCTCACTCCTTTGTGCTGTTAATTTCAAAATCCTTCAATCTTAATGGTCAAGGAGATACACAGTTGTTTGCGCTGATCACTCTGGTCCTAAACACCCATTTTCCCATGTGTCATTATGAGCTTACACCTTTTCATTCAAACAATTTAAAAACTTAGTGCATAAGGGCAAGCCTAACTAATGGCAGACACTATTGGATGCCCTGTTACAGTAAAATTTGGCCATTATAAAATTTGACATTCAAACATGCAATAAGCTATAAGTAACATTTGGATGTCATAACCTAATTTGTTTTCTGAAATGTTATCCCTGAGTAAATTGAAGAGCTCACGCTGTACTTTGTCTTAGAAACTTGAGATGTAAAAAACATTTTGACTATTTTGTACTGTGCTAGAAATGGTTCCCTGGGAACCCTGTAAACAGTAATTTTCCATTGTAGAAACTTGGGCTTACAAACAGCAAGTCCTGGCGCACACTCTAAATGGCCAATGTTAAAACATTCCAGCAGCTGTATGCATGGATTCATGCTGGGAGCTATAGTTCCAACTAAATCAATAGTTCTGGGACCCTGCGTGAACTTGACTCAGGCTTCTTAGATAGGTACAGGCTTCTGATAGAACACATTATTACAATCATTGCAAATACAGAGAATGCTATTTTATAGTTATATTTAAATTATAAGCTTGCATGAAATTATTATGTCTATTACAATACAAAAAATCTTAGCTTGGATGTAAGCATTTTGAAATTTTCATTTAAAATAATTTGATTGTGCCCAACTTCCTCTAAGGTTCTCCCTGCCCTAGCCCTGAACTCACACCTTTCTTTAGTTTCTTCCCTATCTCTCCACATGCCCTCTCTGAGTTCATCTTGTCCATCAGATCGACCTCCTGCTCCCTCAATCCTATTCCCACTAAACTGCTGACCACCCCAACTTCCCTTCCTGGCTGATATTTGTTAATGGTTTTCTCGCCACAAGTACTGTCCTCCTCGCCTTCAAATCAAAAATCAACCCTTGATTTGTCTTTCACTGTCCTTGCAAATTACTGCTGAAGCTCCACCTTCCCTTACCTCTCCAAATACCTGAACGTGCCGTCGACTCCCAAATCCACGTCCATGTTTCCCAGAACTCCATGCTTGAATCTCTCCAATGAGGTTTGTATCCCTGCTGTACTGAAACAGCTCTTATCGAAGTCACAAATAACGCCTTATGTGACTTTGGCAAAGGTAAACTATCTCTCTTTGTCCTTCTTGACCTGTCTGCAGCGTTTGACACAGTTGATCATGTTGTCCTCCTCCAGTGTCTCTTCACCGGCATCCACCTAGGTAGGACTGCATTTGCCCGGGTCCATTCTTATCTATCCAGACGTAGCCAGAGACCCATCTGCAATGGCTTCTCTTCCTGCCCCTGTACCATTAAATCTGGTGTCCCTCAAGGATGTACCATTGCCCCCTCCTATTTCTCTCTATATGCTGCCCCTTGGTGCCATCATCTGAAAGCACAGCATCGGTTTCCACATGTACACCGATGGCGCTTGGCTCTACCTCACCACCTTTCTAGACCCCTCAGCTGTGTTAGACTACTACTACTTCCAAATCAAGTACTGGATGAGCAGAAATTTCCTCTAACTAAATATTGGGAAGACTGAAGCTTTGTCTTGAGGTCTTGCCACAAACTCCATTCCCTAGTCATCTACTCCATCCCATTCCAGGGGAATTAACTGAGGCTGAACCAGACTGTTCGCAACCTTGGTGTCATATTTGACCCTGAGATGACCTTCTGACCACACGTGTACGATTACTACCCAGGCTTGACCCTGCCTTACCTTCTCTGTTATTGAAACCCACGTCTGTGCTTTTGTCATCTCTAGACTTGACTGTTTCAATGCACTTCTGGCTGGCTTCTCACATTTGATCCGTTTGTAAACTTAAGATCAGACAAACCTCTGCCACCTGTGTCCTAAGTTACAGCAAGCCCTGTTCACTCCTCACCCCGTGCTCGCTGACCTATATTGGCTTCCGGCTAAGCAGCTCGATTCTAAAATTTTTTGTTTTCATATCCCTCCATGGCTTCGCCCCTCCCTATCTCTATAATCTCCTCTAACCTCAAAGCCCTCAGATATCAGTGCTGCTCGAATTCTGGCCACTTGAGCATCCCTGGCTTTAAGCACTCCATCAATGGCGACCTTTCCTTCAGCTGCCAAGGACCCACGTTCTGAAGTTCCCTCCCTAAACCTCTCCACCTCTTTTATCCCCCTCCTAAGATACTCTTCAAAATCTCTTTCATTGACCGAGCTTTTGTTCACCTGTCTTAATATTTGCTTATGTGACTCAGTGTCACATGTTGTATGATAACGCTCGTGTGAAAAGCCTTGTGATGTTTTGTCATGTTAAAGACACAAAATAAATGCACATTATTGTTGCTTTGGGTGCCACCTTTTATTGCACGCTGATTTCCTATTTTTGATTTGTAATTTTTAAAATTGATGAATGGTAGTTTTCATTCCTACATGCAACTTGCCAATTAGGTTTTCTTCCTGTTAACTTGTGACTTCCTACTTTATTTAGTGAATATGATATTTGGGTCATTCAGCCGGAAACAATTTGCATATGATAAAGTATTGCAGGTATGTTCA
This sequence comes from Cetorhinus maximus, assembly GCF_964194155.1. Classification (NCBI taxonomy): domain Eukaryota; kingdom Metazoa; phylum Chordata; class Chondrichthyes; order Lamniformes; family Cetorhinidae; genus Cetorhinus; species Cetorhinus maximus. The sequence goes on from NC_135886.1 coordinate 124,148,978, forward strand.
AAATGTGACAGATGTAAAAGCATATATTCGTACCATTTTTGTTAGATAGTGGAATAGATATGAATTTATAATGGAGTTTCTTTTGCTTTGTTATAAGAAAGTAAGTTTACATGCTGTATGAATAACCAATCAAACTTGCTGTCTAACATCAAAATAAAGCTTGTTGCATCTTATGATTAGCCGGTTTGAGGTACAGTATATATATATATCTCAGTTGTGTGTGCATAAATTGTTTTAAAAGCAGATGTCAGTGTAGGCATGAATGAAAGTTTGTTCTGCTCCATAGTGACCTGCACAATATCTTAAACTCTCCTTCCCATTATGTACTGTCCACAGTTAGAAGAACTGTGCATCTGACCATTTTTTTTCTTTTTCAAGAACCTCCACAAGCATAAGAGCAACTGGATGTTTTGCAGCAACAGTGCCATAAAATGATGCAGCACAGAAGGAGGCCATACTTTCCAATTTCTACCCTTATTTCCCTTAGCAACACAGGATGCAACCTGCTTGGATTGGGTGAATTTTCTACTTTGAGTGCTGCCACCTTTTTTATCTATTTTTATCCAAGTCAATTTTCTCTACTACATCCCACTTTGCTGTCACATTGGCAGCATCCTCTTTATTGAAAACGGATACAAAGCACTCATTTAGTACCTCAGTATGCCCTCTGCCTCCGCAAGATCATTTTGATTTTTAATCGGCCCCGTTCTTTTATTATTTGTACATTTATGAAAGACTTTGGGTTCCTTTATATAATACCTGCTAATCTATTCTCTTTGCTTTTCTTATTTCCTTCAATGTTCTCCTCTATATATTCAGTCTTGTTCTCTACTCCACTATGGATTTGATATTGTTCATTGGCTTCCTGGTTTCTGTTTCATTTTTAACCTCTACCTTCAATCATCCAAGGACCTCAAGTTTTGGACTCCCTTCTTTTTCTCTCATGTTTTTTAAAAATTCATTAATAGGATGTGGGCATTGCTGGCTAGGTCAGCATTTATTGCCTGTCCCTAGTTGCCCTTGAGATGGTGGTGGTGAGCTGTCTTCTTGAACAGCTGCAGTTCATGTGGTGTAGGTACACCCACAGGTGCTGTTAGGGAAGGAATTCCAGGATTTGATCTAGTGGCAGTGAAGAAACGGTGAAGTTCCCCTCCAAGTCAGGATGGTGAGTGACTTGGAGGGGAACTTCCAGGTGGTGGGGTTCCCATCTATCTGCTGCCCTTCTCCTTCTAGATGGTAGTGGTTGTGGGTTTGGAAGGTGCTGTCAAAGGAGCCTTGATGAATTCCTGCAGTGCATCTTGTAGACTGTTGCTACTGTGCATCGGTTGTGGAGGAAGTGAATGTTTGTGGATGTGGTGCCAATCTGGTGGGCTGCTTTGTCAAGCTTGTGGGAGCTGCACTCATCCAGGCAAGTGAGGAGTATTCCATCACACTCCTGACTTGTGCCTCGTAGATGGTACACAGACTTTGGGGAGTCAGGAGGCACAATTCTAATCTGCTCTTGTAGCTACAATATTTATATGGCTGTTCTAGTTCATTTCTGGTCAATGGATGTTGATAGTGGGGGATTCAGTGATGGTAATGCCATTGAATGTCAAGGGGCGATGATTCTCTCTTTGATTCTCTCTTGTTGGAGATGGTCATTGCCTGGCACTTGTGTGGCACGAATGTTACTTGCCTGGATATTGTCCAGGTTTTGCTGCATTTGGGTATGGACTGCTTCAGTGTCTGAGAAGTCGCTAATGGTGCTGAACATTGTGCAATCATCCCCACTTCTGACCTTCTGGCGGAATGACTGACCTCCAACAACCACAACATTCTTCCTTTGTGCTAGGTATGACTTCAACCAGCGGAGTCATTTTCCCCTTGATTCTCATTGACTCCAGTTTTGCCACACTTGGTCAATTTTTTTCTATTCGTTCTTCATTGAACCAGGGTTGATCCTCTGGCTTGATGGTAATAGTAGAGTGGGGGATATGCTGGGCCATCAGGTACAGATTGTGTTCAAGTACAATTCTGCTGATGCTGATGGCCCACAGTTGTCATGGATGCCCAGTCTTGAGTTGCTAGATCTGTTCACAATCTATCCCATTTAGCATGGCGGTAATGCCACCGAGCACGATGGAGGTATCCTCAATGTGAAGGCGGGACTTCATCACCACTGTGATTGTGCGGCGGTCACTCCTACTGATACTGTCATGGACAGGTGCATTTGCGGCAGGCAGGTTGGTGAGGATGAGGTCAAGTATGTTTTTCTCCCTTGTTGGTTCCTTCACCCCCTGCCACAGGCCCAGTCTAGCAACTATGTCATTCAGGGTTCGGCCAGCTTGGTTAGCCATGGCACTACCAAGCCACTCTTGGTGATGGACATTGAAGTCCCCCACCCAGAGTACATTCTGAGCCCTTGCCACCCTCATTGCTTCCTCCAAGTGTTGTTCAACATGAAGGAGCATTGATTTATCAGCTGAGGGAGGGCGGTCCGTGGTAATCAGCAGGAGGTTTCCTCGCCCATGTTTGACCTGATGCCATGAGACTTCATGGGGTCCAGAGTCAATGTTGAGGACTCCCAAGGCAGCTCCTCCCGACTGTATACCACTGTGCTGCCACCTCTGCTGGGCCTGTCCTGCCGGTGGGACAGGACATACCCAGGGATGGTGATGGCTGTGTCTGGGACATTATCTGTAAGGTATGATTCCGTGCGGATGACTATATCAGGCCGTTGCTTGACTACAGCTGTCCAAATTTCGGCACTGGCTGGAGGGCTTTGCAGGGTCGACAGGGCTGAGGTTGCAGTTGTCGATTCCAGGTGATCCATCTGGTTTCATTCTTTCTTTGTGACTTTGTAGCGGTTTGTTACAACTGAGTGGCTTGCTAGGCCATTTCAGAGGGTATTTAAGAGTCAAGCAAAAAGCGAAATACTGCAGATGTTGGAAACCTGAAACTAAAACAGAAAATGCTGGAAAAGCTCAGCCGGTCTAACAGCATCTGTGGAGAGAAAGACAGAGTTAACGTTTCGAGTCCGTATGACTCTTCAGAGCTAAAGAGAAGGAAAAATGTGAGGAAATTTATACTGTTTGGGGTGGGGGGGGGGGGGTGCAGGTGAAGCTGGATAGAAGGCCAGAGGGGGCAAAGGAGAGATTGACAAAGATGTCATGAACAAAAGGGGTGTTAATGGTAGCGGTACGGGCTAAAGGAGGTGCTGATGGTGACATTGATGTTATTACATTCTGCTTTCTTACCTTAATGACATTAGTGAACCAGATGGGTTTTTACAACAATCGTTCCATGGTTATCATTATGCTTTTAATTCCAGATTTTACCATCTCCATGGCAGGATTCAAACCCTGGGTCTCTGGATTACTAGTCCAGTGACAATACCACTACACCATCACCTCCCCTGAGAACTGGCTAGTCCAGTTCAGTTTCTGGTCAATGGTTACCCCCAGGATGATGTTAGTAGGGGAATCAGTGATGTTAATGCCATTGAAAGTCAAGAGGTGACTGTTAGATTCTCTCTTGTAGGTGAGGGTCATTGCCTGGCACTTTTGTGTCATGAATGTTACTTGCCACTTGCCACCCCAAGACTGGATATTGTCCCGGTCTTGCTGCGTTTGGACATGGTCTGCTTCAGCATCTGAGGATGTGTGAATGGTGCTTAACATTGTGCAATCATCAACAAACATCCCCGCTCCTGACCTTATGCTGGAAAGTAGGTCATTGATGACGCAGCTGAAGATGGTTGGGCCTAGGACACGACCCTGAGAAACTCCTGCAGTGATGTCCTGGAGCTGAGATGATTGACCTCCAACAACCACAACCATCTTCCTTTGTGCTAGGTATGACTCCAAGCAGTGGAGAGCTTTCCCCTCCAGTTTTGCGAGGGCTCCTTGATGCTGCACTGGGTCAAATGCTGCCTTGTTGTCAAGGGTAATCACTCTCGTCTCACCTCGGGAGTTCAGCCTTTTTGTCCATGTTTGAACCAAGGCTATAATGAGGTTAGGAGCTGAGTCATCCTGGCAGAACCCAAATTGAGCATCAGCAAGTAGGTTTCTGCTAAGCAAGTGCTGCTTGGTAGCACTGTTAATGACCCCTTCCATCACTTTACTGATGATTGAGAGTAGACTGATGGGGCGGTGATTGGCTGGGTTGGATTTATCTTGCTTTTTGTGTACAGGACATACCTGGGCAATTTTCCACATGTGAATGTGTCTAATCTGCGCCCGAACTATCTCCTTTTTGAAAGCCTCTGATTGCTCAATTACTGTCTCGCCTCCTGCTCATTAATTCTAATCCACCTGGTTCAGATCCCTTTTCAACTCACTAAAATTATTCCTCCTCCAGTTAAATGTTTTCACATTTGATTTTATTCCTTTTCCTTTTCCATAACTATTCGAAACTTAATGATATTGTGATCATCATTTCCCAAATGAAGCATACTCCACTTCCCCCATTTCATTCTCAGAACCGCTTCCTTCCTTGTTCATCTGGAAAAATCCTCTTGCACAATTTTTAAGAACTCCACTCCCTCTTGCCCTTTACATTGCTATTTTCCAGTTGATTTTAGGCTCATTGAAGTTTCCCATGAATCACTAACATTCTTGCATCTTTTTGCTTTTTGTCTGCAATTTGCTCTTCCCTTTCCTTACCACTATTTGCTGGGCTATGAAAGTCTCTCTAGTCCTAGAAGACCATGGGCTGCTCTTTCATTAGAGAGAGACGACTAGTGGTGAGTTTAACCTGAGGGTCACCACACCTCAGGCAAGGGGCGAGGCTGAGACCTCAGCCAGTACGCGCTGTTGGCGTCACTCTGCATCACAAACCAGCCGTCCAGCCAACTGAGCTAATGGGCTAAAGTATACATCCAGCAGCGCATTCTGATGGCACTTCCTGACAAGTGTTGGAAAATAATTGTCTCCAATTTAGACTGAGGAATTCTGGAGAGAGGCTGTTACCAGGCATGTTCCTGCTTTTTTATTTACCACCCTGCCCACTGTCACTGCTGCAGGAAAAAATGTTCATCCTCCGCCTATGATGGTGTGTATCAGATAAAAAGAAAATGAAAACATAGCGCTGCAGATTTATAACTTTTTCATCCTTGAGGCTCCCAGAGAGCTTTAAAGCTTGATCTTTGATTTTAATGTGGTGCCGTGCAATCTTTGGATGTGTGTCCCTGAATCCAGACTCTTACCCCCTTTACTGTAGCTTGCTATATGTAATAGAGCAGCAGCAAGACAAGTGTCGGTTTGAAATAGAAGTTGTTTTTGCATAATTTGTATATTTCTCTCTCAAAACATTTTCACCTTGCCAAATTTTTTTAAATTGAGAAGATGTGTTAACCCTGGACCCAATTTAAATAGTGCATAAATTATGATCTAGTCTTCTCTTATCCACAAGGGTACGATGGTTAGAACAATTTCATCACAATATACATTTCCACATACAAAGACATGGAGAATAAATCTCGCAGAAACAGGCCATTCGACCCAGCTGGTTTATGCCAGTGTTATGCTCCACACAAGTCTCCACCTACATGACTTTTCATCTCACCCCATCATTACATCCTTCGATTTCCCTCTCAGTCTAGTCTCTTCCTAAACGTACCTGTTCTCCTACCTCAGTCACTCCATGTGGTAAACTCATTAGTCTTTAGTGACCATCTCATATCCATGGTGCCCTAGTTTTGGACTCCTCATAATTGCAAACATTTTCTCTATATTTACCATTAAACTACTCTTTTTGAATGTTTAACTCCAGTGCTGCTGCTAATGAATTTAGCAAAAGCCTGATTCGAATAGCACAATGATGTGGTGAGAACAGAATGTTAAAAGCCATGTGATCCTTCAGGTTGCACGTATTTTTAATTACCATCAGCTGTACTGAGATTGAGAAATTGTTGATCAAGCATGAATTTTTTGAGCTGAGTGAATGCACTGTTGACCTACAGCAAAAGGCTTGAGGTATCTGTTAGAGTGATCTAAATAATCACATTTTACAATATTCGATATTGAGTTACCCTCTAGTTTTCTTTTAATCTCCGCTACAACTTGTTGCATGCCTCAGTATGCTAATAAGGATATGATCTATTTTAACCTCTCTAATTTAAAACTCCCAGCTATGAGTAATTAATGATTATTATGAAGTGGTGAAGAGACCTGAGCTGCAGTCTGTTTTCAAGCACAAGCAGAGCTGTCTCTTCTCCAAAAACTGTGTTCGTGTTTCTTCCCTGTGGAATTTCACTTAATGATATTAATCACCTTAAATTTGAAGCTTGTCAATGTGCTGAAAAACTGTTGCTGTACTTGAATAGACGGTGGACAGATACTATCTCAACGCCTCAGCCTGCAATTACACAGGAGTACCGGTATAAGACGGAAATAGAATGGAAACCTAGCAATACTCAACCTAGCTGTTTGCAACAATCAGCCTAAGTTTGGGACAGATTGAGCCAAGTGCAGCTTCTGATACCTTGCTTTTGTATTTAATTTATGTTTTTTAATAAAGCTCTCTATTTCTTTTCTGCTTCGTCCCGAATAAAATAAATTCAAAATAAAATAGATAAGATACTTGCTGACCAACACACTTGTTTTATTCCTCATTCCTGGGATGTGAACTAAGGCCAGCATTTTTTAGCTTTCTTAATCACTTGCTGTACCTGCATACTAACCTGTTGTGATTCATTCACTAGGACACCCAGATCCCTCTGCATCTCAAAGCTCTGCAATTTCTCACCATTTAGATAAAACGCTTCTTTTTTATTCTTCCTGCCAAAATGGAAAATTTCACCTTTTCCCACATTATACTCCATTTGCCAGACCTTTGTCCACTCACTTAAACTATCTATATCTCTTTGTAGCCTCCTTATGTCCTCTTCACAACTTGCCTATCTTTGTGTCATCAGCAAATTTAGCAACTATACCTTTGGTCCCTTCATCCAAGTCAGTGAAGCGGGATACTTTATTTTGGATGGTGTCAAGCTTCTTGAATGTTGTTAGAGCTGCACTTGTCCAGGCAAGTGGAGAGTATTCCATCACAATTCTGATTTGAGACTTGTAGATGGTGGACAGGCTTTGGGGAGTCAGGGGGTGAGCTATTGCTGCAGATTTCCCAGCATTTGACTGCTGTTGTAGCCACATTTATATGGCTAGTCCAGTTAAATTTCTGATCAATGGCATGGTTCTCTCCCCACCCCCACCCCCCACTACCGACCGACCCCTGCCAAAGATATTGATGGTGGGGGGATTCAGTGATGGTAATGTCATTGAACAGGAGGCATTGTGACATTTTCTATTTTCTCTTGTTGGAGATAGTCATTGCCTGGCACTTGTGTGGCACAAATGTTACTTGTTACTTAGCAGCCCAAGTCTGATCATTGTCCAAGTTTTGCTGCATGTGAGCATGGACAGCTTTCATACTTAAGGAGTTGCAAATGGTACTGAACGTTGTGCAATCGTCTGCAAATACCACCACTTCTGACTTTATGATGGAGGTAAAGTCATTAAAGAAACAGCTGAAGATAGTTGGGCATGGGACCCTATCCTGAGGAACTCCTGCAGTGATGTCCTGGGGCTGAGAAGATTGGCCTCTAACAACCACAACCATCACCAACCATCTTCCTTTGTGCTACGTATGACTCCAACCAGTGGAAAGTTTTCCCTCCCAACCCCTCTCCATCCCGTGTCCCCGATTCCCTTTGATTGCAATTATGCAAGAACTACTTGACGCCACAGATAGTCAAATACTGCCTTGATGTCAAGAGTAGTCATTCTCGCTTCACCTCTGGAATTCAGCTCTTTTGCCTATGTTTAGACAAAGGCTGTAATGAGGTCAGGAGCCAATTGGCCCTGGCAGAACCCAAACTGCATGTTGGTGAGTAGGTTATTGCTGAGTAAGTGCTGCTTGATAGCACTGTCAACAACACCTACCCTCATCTTACTGATTGTTGAGAGTAGACTGATGGGATGGAAATTGGCTGGTTTGGATTTGTCCTGCTTTTTGTTTACAGGACATATCTGAGCAATTTTCCACACTGTCAGATACAGTATTGTAACTGTACTGGAACAACTTGGCTAGGGGCAAGTTCCGGAGCACAAATTTTCAGCACTTTTGCTGGAATGTTGCCAGGGCCCATAGCCTTTGCAGTATCCAATGCTTTCAGCTGTTTCTTGATATCATGTGCAGTGAATCAAATTGGCTGGCGATTGGCATCTCTGATACTGGGGACCTCGGGAGGAGGCTGTGATTGATCATCCAGTAGGCACTTCCAGCTGAAGATGGTTGCGAATGCTTCAGCTTTGCCTTTTTCATTGATGTGTTGGACTTCCCCTTCATTGAGGATGGTAATATTTGTGGAGCCTCATCCACTGGTTAGTTGTTTAATTATCCACCGCCATTCATGAGTGAATGTGGCAGGACTGCAGAGCTTTGATCTGATCTGTTGGTTGTGGGATTGCTTTGCTTATGTGTCACATGGTGCTTCTGTTTTAGTATGTAAATAATCCTGTGTTGTAGCTTCACCAGGTTGGCACCTCATTTTTAGTGCTGATGCTGCTCCTTATATGCTCTCCTGCACTCCTCATTGAACCAGGGTTGATCCCCTGGCTTGATGGCAACGATAGAATGAGGGATGTGTCAGGCCATGAGGTTACAAATTGTAATTGAATACATTTCTGCTACTGTCTATGGCCCACTGTGCCTCATGGATGCCCAGCTCTGAAGTGCTTGATTTGTTCTGAATCTGCCCCATTCAGCATGGTGATAGTGCCACACATAACAATGGAGGGTATCCACGTGTGAAGATGAGACTTGGTCTGCAGTTGGACTGTGTAGTGGTCACTTCTACCAATACTGTCATGGACAGATGCATCTGTGACAGGTAGATTTAATGAGGATGAGTCATGTAGCATCTTCTCCCTGTGTTCTCTTACCACCTGTCACAGGCCCAGTCTGGCAGGACTCAACCAGCTCAATCAGTAGTGATGCTACCGAGCCACTCTTGGTGATGGACATGAAGTACCCCACCCAGAATACATTCTGCGCCCTTGCTACTCTCGGTGCTTCTTTGAAGTGATGTTCAATGTGGAGCAGTACTGATTCCTCAGCTGAGGGAGGGCAGTAAGTGGGAATCAGAATGTTTCCTTTCCCATGTTTGATTTGATGACATGACACTTCACTGGGTCTGGAGTCTGTAGTATAAGGGGTTAATTCTAACACTGTAATATGCTAACGAGACACAGTATACATCATCACTGGAAGTGATGATATGTCTCATGATCTTGCTTTCTCTTTTAGACCTTATGGCAAGGAAGTAAGAGATGTTCCAATAAAATTGACATTTTCCTTAACCTCAGACTCAGTAAATATTCTGTGTTAACACAGTGAGACCGAGAATATCATATGGTGGCAGCGAGTGAAAGAACAAGTATGGAAACATTTTTTCCATTACCAGATAGCTTTGAGCAGGTTGCAGGTCTCAACCTACAGAAGTGTGGCTGAATTGGCACCCAAGATTTACCAGATATTGCACCGCATCAGACCTTGCAGTGAAGTTGAGCGGTGAGCAGGTCAGTACACTGTTGTATGCGATAGGTGGCTGTGCTGAGGATATCCTAGTCAGGGAAGGGATTGATGAAGAAAAAGCTATGTATGATGAAGTAACAAAAGCACTTGATGCCTACTTCAATCTGTGAAAGAATACCATTGTCAAGCAGGCTAAATTTTACAAGTGTACACAGCGACAAGGAGAAAGTATTGATACATTCATCAACGACCTGTATAGACTTGCTGAGAATTGTGAATATGGCTGCTTAAAAGATGAACTAATGAGGGACAGATTTCTTGTTGGAGTTTTGGATGGAGCATCGTCTGACCACTTGCAGTCAAGAGATGACTTAACCTGAACAAAGACAATTCAACTAAGTAGACAAACTGAGATCAGGAAGCAAAACTGATCAGTGATTGAGGGTGACAGGGAAAACCACATCCCAAAATCGACTGACTCAGTGGAGTATGTCAAATTTAAAAGCAGAGAGGTGGCTGTACAAAAGCAGGGGAGGCAGGAAGAGTGTCCATCGACCACCCCAGCTAACTGCAATCAGTGTGGCGGGAAAAAACACAGATGGGAAAATTGTCACATCAAAGAGATCAAATGCAATTTTTGCAGGAAGAAGTCACTTTCAGGCTGTGTGTTGCAGCAAGAAGCTTGTACAAAATAAGCAACAACAGATGCCTTTGAAAGGTGGCAAGATCCATAAAATAGAAGATACCAATGATATTGAGCTGCCCTTCCTTGGCGAGATCCAGGAGCCAAGTGGAAGTTACAGGAGTGCTGATATCCTAGTAGAGGGAAATAAGACATGCTTTAAGTTAGACGCAGGTGCAGGAGTTTCGGTTCTTTCTGATGCTGAACCATGATTGAAGAAAAGTTCTCTTCAACCATCATGCAAAAATTACGTGGGTCAGGAGGTATAGAACTCAAAGTCAAAGGACAACTGAATGCAACCCTTCAATGTAGAGAGGGGAAAAAAATCACTAAAACCTTATATGTGATTCTGAAGCGGAGTATTTCACTCTTGAGCAGGAAAGCTGCACCTCCTTACCTCTGATTTGCAGAGTAGAGGAACTGGAAAGCTGCGAAGATCAGCCTGAAAACCTCAGAGCTGAATTTCAGCAGCTGTTCACAGGACTAAGAAAGCTGAAGACAGCATGCCACGTAACTCCATGTCCTGAAACAGGCCAGTGTGCCTGTTTACAGCCAGGAAAGTTCCTCATCTGCCCTTGCCAAAGGTAAAGAAGGAAATTGACTCTATGTTGAAATAGGGGATTATTTCACCTGTGACAGAACCAACAAGCTGGTGCTTGGGGATGGTCTCAGTGCCAAAACCCAATGGATCGATCAAAATTTGCGTAGATCTTACACAGCTGAACAAAGCAGTTGAATGCAAAGTTCATCCTTTGTCATTTGTGGACAAGAGCTTAGCAAAATTGGGAAAGAGTTCAATTTTCATAAAGCTAGATGCAAATAGTGGTTTTTGGCAACTGCCCCTCGATGAAGAGTCTAAGTTGCTCACAGTCTTCATTACACCACTTGGGAAGTTTCGTTTCAATAGATTATCCTTCAACATCACATCAGCACCAGAAATCTTCCAGAGGACAATGTCAAATATCCTAGAAGGACTGGATGGAGTCATATGTCACATGGATGATGCCCTGATCCATGGATCCACTCAGGCAGAAGATGACACTAGAGTGTAAGCTAGGCTGCAACGCCTATGGGAAGCAGGACTTATACTCAACAACAAATGCAAATTCTTGCTGCTGACTGTCAAGTTCTTTGGGCACATTGTGGATGCATCTGAGGTCGGAGTTGATCCACAGAAGACAAAGAGCAATCGAGAGTTTCCAGCTCCTTGAAATGTGACTGAGCTCCAGAGATTCAGGACTATGGTGAACCAAGTTGGAAAGTTTCTGCCCAACCTAGCTGTCGTCAATGAGCCACTGTGTCAGCTTTTTGTAACAAGACAATACACGGGTGCTGGGAGGAAGCACTACTGAGGTAGCACTACTTTTTGAAAAAATCAGAGATGTTGATATCACCTGATATTTTAACTCACCATGACCCAGAGCTACCCACTATCATTGCTGCAGATGCATCTTCTACAGGATTGGGAGCTGTAATCTTTCAGATACAGATGGAAGGAAAGCATAGACCAGTTTCCTACTCATCCCATTCACTGACAGAAACTGAATAGAGATATGCAGTGATAAAGAAGGAAGCATTAGCTGCTACATGGGCTTGTGAAAAGTTAGCAGATTATGTTCTTGGTCTTCCCTTCATGATAGAGACAGGCCATAAATCCTTAGTGATATTCTTAAACACTACCAGAAATGCCTCCATGAGTGCAGCGGTTCAAACTGAGAATGCTGAGGTTTGATGCAAAGGCAGAATATGTGCCAGGAAAGCAGCAGACTACAGTAATTGCTTTGTCCTGTATCCAGGTGGCAAGGCCTGAACAAGGTGATGTAGTTCTTGCTGAAGAGGCAGAAACCTTTGCATTGGCAACAACCACAATTCTCCCAGCGACTGAATGAAATCAGAGGTGCACAAAAATCTGATGAAGAATGTGCTGAGGTCAGAGAGCACCACATCAAGGGATGGTCAGTATACATGCCACACAAAATCCCATTCTGAGACAGTACTATAAACAGAGAGGACACCTGAGTGAAGTTGATGATTTACTCATCTTTGACAAGAGAGTGGTCATTCTGAGAACTCTGAGACTTCACATACTGCAAAGCTTGTACCAAGGACATTTGGTCATCACAAGATGTTGAGCCAGAGCAAGGTACTCTGTTTGGTGGCCAGGTGTCTCAATGTCATTGGAAGAAAATATATCAAGCTGTATTATTTGTGCTATTCATCATCGGAAGACAAGGGAACTGTTGATATAATCTTCCTTTCTATCAAGGTCATAGGAATGCCTTGGAGTGGACCTCTCTGCACACAGAGGTGAAATGTTCTTGATTGTAGTAGACTGCTACTCAAGATGGATAGAAGGCAAGCAACTGCAGGGTCACACTTCGGAAGCAGTAATTGCATCATTTTTTTTGCAACACCTGGAATCCCAGACCTTGTAATCTCAGGCAATAGACTGCAGTTTGCGAATGAATACTTCACATTAAAAAGTTCACAACATTAGCTGGATTTGTCCATACTACCAGTACACTAAAACCAACGGTGAAGCTGAAAGGGGAGTGCGTACTGTGAAAACATTGCTAAAGAAGAACAACAATATCCAAATTATGCTTCTGTTCAACTGCACTGCAAAATGGTCTAGCACATGTGAACTCCTAATGGGAAGAAAACAGAACTCTACTCCCTACTCTCCCACACACACACACATGCTGCATGTACAAGCTGATGACTTGGACAAGGAGAGGGAGAAAGAGGATGAGTATCATTCCAGCCAGATATGGAACTATGACAAGCATCACAATGCACGCAATTGCCTGGCCTTCAACCAGGAGAGCCAATTTGGATCCAAGGCCAAGCTTGCTACGGACAATTGGTTGAACAGACTCGACATCCATGGTCCTACTTCATCCAAACAGATAATGGTATAGTGAGATGGAATAGGTGTACACCAGCTACCATGCAGAAGCAACCTTCTACACAGTTGAAGCAGTATTTTTTTACCAAATCAAACAGACCAAAGATGCTGTGTTCATCGAGGGATCCAGATTCCGAGATTGTTCAACCCGAGCCATCTACAAATTCTCCTTCTGCCCAGCAGAGTCTGAGAGATCACCCATAGGATTTAAATCCCCAATCTCCTCCAAAGGAGCAGAGGACTCAGCTGGGAAGACTTGTGAAACCAACACAGTGGTTGTCCCTATAAAGAGAAATGGAAGTCAGAGACTTGGGGAGAGGTGTCATATAATGGATAGAATCACAGACTTTGTGGGGGAAATATGGTATAACGGATCAATTCTAACTGTAACATGCTAATGAGACACAGCAGATATCATCACAGGAAGTTATGCAATGTCTCACGATCTTGCTCTCTCATGTAGACCTCATGGCAATGAAGCCACAGGAAGTGATGTTATGATAAAGGTAACATTTTTCTCATTTCAGCAGACTCTCTAAATATTCTGTGTTAGCACAACGGGTCCAAGAATATTGTAGAGTCAATGTTGAGGATTCCCAGAATCACATCCTCTTGGTTGTATAACACTGCTGCCACTTCTGGTACATCTGTCCTGTTCACTCTTTCACTTTGAAATAAGTTTTTCTTCCTCTCCTTTCTTGGACTCCCAGTCCTCTCCCTTTCCCTCCCCATGCCACTTAATGTTTGTGACCAGGTGTTTTTTCCCAATACTCTAGCAAAGGTGACAGGTGAATTTGCATTGTTGTAGTTTCGTCAGTCCCCAACGTGCACGTACCAGGCAGTCCACAACAGTGTCGGATATAAATTTTGAGCTCACATTTGGCTATAGTGAAGATTCAGGTCTTCTGAAGTACACTTCGCTGCCTTTTAAATATGCTGAGCCACTTCAGCATGCTTGCATCACACTGCAATCATGCTGAAGCAGAGCACCAGCTCAATGGCAGGTTGGTTTGTGTTGCTGAGTTTAAAGCATTTGCATATATGCCATACTTGAGCTCAGATTGCAAATTGAAGGTGCCAATGCTTACGCAAAATAGAAGGTTTCTGCTTCGGCACCCTGATTACAAGAAGTCCAGCTTCATTTTACAGCATAAAATGCCCGGGAGTATATAAAAAAATCTCACTTTCCCAAGGTCCAAACTGGGACTCAGCCAAATATCAGTTAAGATGTGCCTTAAAATGAATATGATGCTGTCTGGGGCTACTTCCTGTAATACCTTTTATTTTTTTCACTGATGTTTATAATTGCATTACCTCAGCTTTTACACCTTGACGCAGCTGAGATTTAGCATTCAGCATCTTGAGAAATTGCTGGCAGGAACCAGTATTCAGCAATGTAATTGAGGACATACTGAACATACCCGCTTTGTATTTCTGGATGCAAAGGTATGAATGAGGATTAAACATAGTCTTCAGAAACCTATATTTCACAAAGGTGTACATACTGTTTGAGCTTCATTCCTGATCCACATTATCATTACCTAAAATGTACAATCCACATTCATGTGCATTCCCCATTGCATGCCATTGGCTTAATCATCATTCAGAAATAAATTTCCCTCCGTAAACTTAATTATTATTAATATGGGTTGATAAAGAATCCCTGTTCCACTATTAACTGGAAAGTTATGAACGGTTTATGGCCCATAAGTTGATTTATGCTTATCTGTTGCTCGAACCTGACATCTGAATGATGATTTGCATTTAGCTCTTCCTTAACTATACCAGCCGTCCTTGGCGTTCAAGGCTCTGATTATTTGAGTTTTTCATATAAAACTGTTCAGTGAGCTCTTCAATCCATTTTTAATTTTGATCAAACCCAACTTTAAAAATTTGGCCAATTAATAAAGGTGCTGATTATTTTTTCTGGTTGTTAAAACAAACGAGCAGAAAATGAGCGCAGGAGTTTTAAAGAAAAAGCTGCCATAATATTACAAGCAGTAATTTCTAGGCTCAAAAACACTAAGTCTAACAACCAGTGTTACTCCGTTAATAATAGTACTAGTAGAGACCTGCAAAACATTAGCGGTCAAATATACTTCCTTGATTACCGGATTTCTAATCAATCTTTCACCAAAGACTTTAACAGAATCAAAACTTCAGGGCTCTGGAGGAAGCTACATAAAGCTGCCCATGTGTAAAAACAGGCCTAGGAATGAAAATTCAAATGTTGGCCCTTGTGACACAAACACAAAAGCAAATACTGCAGATTCTGGAAATCTGAAATAAAAACAAACAATGCTGAAAACACATAGCACATCAGGCAGCATCAGTGGAGAGAAACAGATCCCTTTGTGGCCTTGTGACTTGTTTATAATCTTAGAATTTCCTTGAGTTCTCTGCCCGAAGGCAGGCCCTTGGAGAATATTCGCTGAACTACAGCCAAGTGCCGTGATTTTTATTTTGGGTTTTGCGAGGAGGCAGGCTCCGTATCTACCTCAACTATAACGGGATCGAACCCCGTGCTGTTAGCACTGATCTATCCGCACACTAGTTGTCTAGCCAACTGAGCTGACTAACCCCCCCACTTCCCCAATCATAAAATGTAGTCCAATTGGGGACTCTTTTCTCCTGAGTTGAAAAGGCAGATTTACATTCCATGACAAAGTCCTGTTCTTGTCATTTTCATCTATAGAATCATTGCTGGTGTATTCTTTTAATTCACTTGATAGCTTTTGTAAAACTTTTAATTCAAATCTATTGAATCTTCATTTTTAGCACAAAGGATAGCTTCTGAATAATAAATTGTAGGAAATGATTGTTCCCGTCATTTTGCCACACTTAACCAATTCCATCAATTCATCCACCCCTCCCATACCATCCCCATCCCATGTCATTCCATCCTTCTCATGCCTACCTCATCCCACTCTTGCCACCCCCAGCAAGGGTAACTTTGGGCTTCCCTTATCTACTGCTGCCTTTGTTCCCCACCAACCCGTCACACCCCTTCACCACCGCCACCAACTGTTGGCAGCCACATATGTGTAATGTACTCCTGTCTTCATTGTGCCCATGTGCCTCCATACGCATCAGGCACTGCCCACCAAATGAACTCACCAACAGTCGCGCCCCTTAACTTGACCAATCAAAACAGTCCAGATGAACAAAAACTGACATATAGTTAACGATATGATTCGCATTATAATTTTTGATTATTTAATTATTTGGTTGTTTAGTGCCTATTTAATAGTAACATCACAGTGTATAAAAAGTTGACTTCAAAATGCTGGAACATGCACTAAAAGAGGTATATTAAAATTAAAACTTTCTGGACATCATGCCCTAGCATGCTTAGAAAATAACTTCCAAAGACAATGTACAATTTACCTACTTTAACAACTGTTAATACACCACTTCCAACTTCCTATTGCACTGTCTCTAGTAACACATTGTGTTTGAAGTTCAGAGCTGTGCTTTTCAAAAAAAAAAGCAGTGAGCATGCAAGATCTCTAAAAGGGATGAGGTAACAGTGTCAAAGGGGATAAATGAGTGACATTGTGCATTGCATGATTGGTGGTTAATGTAGACTGAAGAGAGCTTTGTGAAAAAGTGACTTTGATTTCAGCAATTTTTGGACAGTGTGTTCTAAGATGTTTACTGTTGTGTTTCTGCCAGTTTACTGCTTAGATTTTTTTGTCCTCACTTTCAATAGGGATTTGTTATAAATTAAAATTTGTACTCTGAATCATTTTAGGCTAATTTGGAAATACTTCTACCTCACCCAATGCAGATATATGTGCCCAGCTTCTGTTAAGGGCACATTTATATGCTGATGGGCAGATGTCGCTTAGTGCATTTATAACGTGCACATCTTTGCCATTTTGTAGTTTTGGCATTAATTTCTTGTAATTTTGCCAAAACTGCAAGACCAAATGATAAGTGATACATTTTAGACCCAAGGGAATTCAGTTCCTGCCTGCCTGCTGATGGAATATAAATCAGAGGCTATCCAGCTTCTGAATCTGATGGCTGTTGCTCTAGTGATGATATTGCTTCAGCTTTGGACTTAATTAAGGTCTGAGTTTTGGACTAGACGCTAACTAACTTCTGCATCACAGGATACTTGCCACTATGGTGTAGGACAATTCGAATTTAGGTACATTCCTGACACAAGAATTGGTTCTTCTTTAGAACCATTGGAAGGAACAAATCAATTGGGGCCAAAATGAGTATTTTCAGCCCAGTTTCCCATCACTCATTTCCTTCAAGGTGGAGTACTATTACTTCTTTGTGACACTATGTTGAGTCATTTGCCATAGGCGATTGTGGTGGACTTTTAAGAATTGCTCATCACTGTGCTTTAACAATAACTTTTCAGCCAAATAAAATGACCATCTGGTGAAATGCTAAGAGCTTTCGGAGTAATTGCAGGCCCGAGTTTTGTTCGTACGTGGACCTACAATTATGAGCTAGCAGCTTGAAATGCTCATGTACTTTGTCACTGGCACCTTGCTTCAGCTTAAAATGTGTTGCTTTTAACAATCTGGCTGCAGGTTTCCTCTCAGGCAAAATGATTAACTTGGAGGTCTGATTAGTATTATCACCCCCACAGATTAGAGATTTTTCTCACCGAATACATTTTTATAAAATACAGGATCATCATGCATTCATTTGTTTGTTTTCTGCTCCTCCCTAGTAGGTGAAGATTTCCATTTCATTCACAGTTTAAAAAAACACTGCTTTCTTTTAAAATCCAGCTATTCTATGGGGAAAAAAACTGTCCTGACACAGTCCACATAAGATAATTGGAACTAATAAAGCAGCTTGTTCTGAACTGCAGTGATAGACATATTTGTGGTACGCAGTAACTTAATGAAGTCTTTCTTTAAATAAACTTCAATAATGTGGGATAAGTCAGCATTAAGACAATACAGCTTTCACACCATTTCCTACTCTTGATTTATTCTTTCCCTAGACCTCAAAAATGTGATACTCTTTGTATCCATCATTCTTCCCTTCCAGTCAAAGTCATTAGTACCTATAGTGAAAATCTGAGACCCCAGTACAGTTTTCTTGAGCAAGCTATATTGGGGCTTCAACTTTTCACTATATCAGTGGTGCTCAAACTTTCTTGGTTAAAGGATCCTTTTTCAAATGGATTAATAAATCATGGACCGTGCATCTAAATTATACTACTGTATAAGACTCGTGATACCAGGGTGCATTTGTATCTTGGCACTCTTATAAGAAATCCTGTTTCTTGAACAAGGTTGAACTCTACCAGTCTTGGTAATTGTGGGCCTATCTAATGATCTTCAAGCCATTCACAGCACTTCTCCATGAGTGCTGCCCTAAGTGAGACCTCCAGCCCGCTCCGCGTTGCACATGTCTGCTGCACTTCACTTCTGCCTCCCGGCTTGCATCAAGCCTGCCTCCATTTGTCACTGATTTGGGTATTGCATGACTATTTTGCAGACAACCAGGAAAGTCTCTACACAGCCACTGCACTACATATAGATGGATATTGGTATCAGTCATGGCTTAGTGGGTGGGTCTCTTGCCTCTGAGTCAGAAAGTTCGGCTTTCATGTCCCACTTATAAGGCTTAAGCACAAAATCTAGGCTGATGCTCCAGTGCAGTGTTGAGGGTGTGCTGCACTGTTGAAGGTGCAGTCTTTGGATGAGATATTAAACTGATGTTCTGTCAGCCTCACAAGCGGATGTAAAAGATCCCAAAGTGCTGCTTTGATTAAGAGTTGTCCCCAGTTCCCTGGCCATTATTTATTCCTGAGCCAAGATCACGTTTTGAAAAAAAAATTACCTGGTCATTATCACATTTATGTTTGTAGGACCTTGCTGTGTGCACATTGGCTGCTGCATTTGCTACATTATAACAGTAACACATTTCAAAAGTATATAATTGGTTGTAAAACACTTTGGGTCGCACTGAAATTGTGATATAAGTGTTACATTTTGCTATATTATTGACATGAAGAACGCAGGGACTTGTTTGTCTAACTTCACCGATGACACAAAGTCCTAAGGGACAATAAGTTGTCCATATGGAAAGAGGATTAAAAAGGGGTAGACAAATTGAGTGGGCAAAATTGTGGCAGATGAAGTTCAATCTGGGGAATTGAGAGGTCATCCACTTTGAATCCAAGAATTATGTAGAACATACAGCATAGAAACAGGTCATTTGGCTCTATTAGTCTAGGCTGGTGTTTATACTCCACATAAGTCTCCTTCCATTTTATCTAGCTCATTTCAGCCTTTCAGCGTATCTTTTTATCCCTTTTTCTCTCATGTACATTATTTACTTCAATCACTTATGGTGGTGAGTTCCACGCTCTAACCACTTTGAGTAAAGCAATTTCCCATTTTTTAATTGGATTTATTAGTAACTATCTTGTATTGATGGCCTCTAGTTTTGGATTTTCCAACAAATGGAAGCATTTTCTCCACATCTACCCTGCCCAACCCATTCATAATTTTAAAGGCTTCTACCGGGTCACCTCTAAATCTTATCTGAAGTAAAAACCTCCAACCTGTTCGATCTTTCCTGATAGCTGTAATCTCTTAATTTTGGTATCATCCTTGCAAATCCTTTTTTGCACTTTCATCAATGTCCTTTTATTATAGTATGGAGAACAGAATTGTACACAGTACTCTTTATTTGAAGTCTGACCAGGATCCTACACAAGTTTAACATAACTTTATGACTTTTAATTTCATTGGCTGTAATGCGCTCTGAGCTGCCTGGTGGTCGTGAAAAACACTACATAAATGCAAGTCTTTTTTTCTTTCTTTATTTTACACCCTGTGAAGGGACTAAGACCCCACCCTGTGTATGTTTTTTTTAATAAAAAATATATAGATATCTTCATGGCTATTTCTAATATACTAAAAACTGGACAAAGACCTTTTAAAATGGCTGAAGCTATGTCTGTCTTCGACCCTCGAACAAAAGGAGCTACCTGGCAGTATTGAAGAAACTTTCACCTCATTATCTCTGAAGAGCCACTAATGTGGGCTGCACAGACCAAATTAAAACAGAGCTATACAAAGGCCATCTGCAGTTCATAAGCCAGGCTGGCAACAAGAGTCTACTTGTCTGTTAGGACAAAAGGTCCTGAAATCTTCCTTTCAATTCTTAATGGTTGAGACATTTAACAATTTAAGGTACCTAGACAAGGGATACACATCCTTTGTCAAAGGCGGTGTGGAGAGGTGGGAGTTATGTGACATGGACCTCTAGTTTGAGTAATATTGCCTTGTGGAACTACAAGCTCAGTCTGCCATTTTACTATCCTACAAGCAGCTTCACAGAAAAGGACCTCTGCCTGGGTTGAATAACTGGCCCCATCTACACTGTTTCTACTGGGAGTCCTGTACCATCGCCAACACAAGACTGATTCATCTCAACATGCCTACCTCTTCATGTGAAGTCAACACCACCGGAAAAGTGAATTAACCAGTATCGGTTTTAAGCCCGCTGACCTCCCGTGAAGAAATACCTCATTGAACTTCGGGACTCTGAAACCCATGTGAAACAATTTTTTTCTCTGTGTCTTTGCTCTGTAAACCTTTCTTTTCTCTATCCCTCTTTTACTGTATGAGTGCATAGGAGGCAACATTTTGACCCTCCTCCCGTGTTTTGAGAGTGGGCAAGTACGCTAGCCGTTTGAGCTCATCCTATCTCGAGTTTGCTGTGGGGCTATTAATAGAAATTAGATCACACCAAAACTGAGGGGTTGGGAAATACGCGACCGCTTATCAAGGGGAAGCAAATCAAAATGCCTTTCTGTTTATGGATGGGTAGTGAAAGGAGAAATTAGTGCTGTTTAAATTAACCCCCCTTCTGCCTGTAACAGCCCCTAGAAATAAATCCCAATGCTTTGTTAGCACTTTAATTGCTTTGCTAGCCTGCAATGCTGCCTTTAATGATTTGTTCACCTCTATCCCTGGATCCTTTAGTTCTTTTACCTCAATTAGTTTCTTATATTCTGAAATGTAAGTGATGTTTCTATTTTTCCTGTCAACGTGTATCACTTCATGTTTATCTATGTTAAAGTTAATTTGCCACTTAATGGCCCGTTCTGCAAGTTTTCTAATGGTGTCTTGTATTATGTTGCATTCTTCCCCAATGTTAAATACCTTTTTGGTGTCATCTGCAAATGTTCATATTGAGTTACTTGTTCTAAGTCCAAAGTATTTATGTAAGTTTTGAATGAAAATGGTCCCAGAATTGATCCTTGTAGAACACTACTTTTTACCTTTCTCCAAGCTCAATAACTACTCTTTATCCCTACTGTCTTTTTATTTTTAGCTAATTTGCTATCCATTCAACTATTTGTCCCCTGACTCCATGTACCAATCCTTCACCAAGAGCCTGCCATGTGACGCCCATGGTGAAGGCCTTTTGAAAATTATTTTAGTAATGGAGAGAAGTGAGAAACTGTGGAGGAGCAAAGGGATTTGAGTGTCGATGTACGCATATCACTCTAAGCTAGCTCTGAGTTCTGATGAAGGGGCGGTCGGGGAGTGGAGGAGGGGGTGTGTGGGGGACAGCAAAGATTAATAGATCACAGATGCTTAAAGAATTCAATTATGAGGACAAGTTGCATAAAAATAATTTGTATTCCCTTGAGGTTTGAAGGTTGAGGGCGCATCCAACTGAGGTACTTAAAATGATAACGGGATTTGATGGGATAAATGCAGAGAAACTATTTTCTCTGTGGTGTGGAATCCAGCGAAAGGTGACATTATCTTAAAGTTAGAGCTGGGCCATTTAGTGAAATCGGGAAACGTTTTTCGTAAAGGGTTGTGTAAAACTGGAACTCTGCAAATGCTGTGGATGTTGGATCAAATAGAAATTTTCAAGACTAAGTTTGATGTTCTTTTTAAGAGTACCAGCGATATGGAGAAAAGGTGAAAAAATTGAATTGAGATACAGATCAGCTATGGTCTGTTAGGATTAGAATTAGCAGCATCTTCAAGAAGCTGAATGGCTTACTCCTGTTCTTTTGTTCACCTATGATTTATAGGTTTTTAAAAGCCTCTCGTCACCGCCTAATTACTACTTTGGCATTTGCCTTATCCTTTTTTCCAACTCTTCGGTGATGTTAGTCTGCTATTCGATAGGCCATAGTCTTTGCTTGATTTCTACATTTTAAAAGCCTGTTCTACTGTGCTCTCCACCACTTTTTGAAGTAAAACAGGTGGGGAGGAAAAAGCTGCAGGGATCACAGGAAACTGTCAAACATGATAGCTTTTCCTCTAAATGTTTCCCCTTTGGAAGTCTTTCTGCACTATGGTTTAATCAACTGACTTGTTCCCAACCTTTGCCAGTAGTGCTCTGTAACTAACCTCCAGAGGGAATGTAAGAGTATGCTGGATTGGATATTTTCCCCTCTGCTTGGCTAAACTGAGTGTATGTTTCATATCAGTTACATTTAATGTGGTCTCAGTATGGTGTGAATGCAATCTGTGCACTTTGTTTATATGATGTGGTTCACAACGATAATTAAAGATGGCAGACTCGATGGACAGATTGGCCTTCCTCTGTGCTGTATTATTCTATGATTGTTTTCTGGGATTGGGAAAAGCAGAAAGTGGCACTGTTGTAATTGTTGTGCAAGAGCTGGTCGAAAGAAAGATTTGACAGTAAGGGACATTTATATTTTTAGAAATCAAAATTATGCAATGAGCAAGCTTCATTGTGTAAAGCACTGTGCTGTAGATTAACATAAAATTTCAGTTGCAAGAATTTGGAGTCTGTTAAGCACATTTGTTTGGCGAAACTTAGTGATGCTTTTAAAGATACGTGTGGTCTACCAATGGCCCACTTTCCAGCAGGCCCTGCTACTTCATGCACCTTTGGATTTCCATTCATAATTATAGGATGCAACAGTTGGAACTGAGCAAGATTCCTTTCAACTTACCCTCTAATGAGAAATTTTGCAAAAATGTTGTTAAGAGGGTAGTTGTCTAGTATCCACAGAGCAATTAAAAAGTCTCAATCAGAACTCTTGGGCAACGCTACCAATAATATTTACATGCAACAGTATTTCTGCTGATGAAAATGGAACGACTATGGTTGTAAAAAGAAAACCCCCCCACAATAACCGAGTTATCTCCTAATATCTCCTCCTTTGGCTTTGTGTCAGTTTTGTCTGATTTCACTCCTGTGAAGAGCCTTGAGATATTTTCCCATGCTAAATGTGCTGCATAAATGCAAGTGATTATAATATAATAGTGTCACAGTGATGCAGAACCCTAATGCTTCAACATCCCATGACGTAGCGGTAATCTGTATATTACATCATTATTTCATACACAGACCCTGATGGATCAGAAATTTGACCTGCGTATTGTCAAGGGATTTTAGTTTTATATCTTATGTATTATATTTACATATTGGGAAACACCTGTGTTCAGATGGCTTTGATGGATTCACTGCAAGCAGAATCCACACTTAGCACTGTCTGGAATGTAGCCCTAATAACTCTTTCAAGGACAAAACTTATTACTGGGAAGTGAGCCATCACATTAAAACAGGGAAGACAGGCTCCTCAATTTGTTCTGAAGATAACTGATTAAGATAAATCTGCTTTTTAATCAGGTGTGGTTGGATTTGAATGCAGCATCTACCATGAGGATGTCATGCTAAATACAGCCAGATGTCGTGCTACCTTTTTCAGAGTGATGTAGATTTGTGAAACTTGTGCCCAAGTAACCTGGGGGTAATATTTACAAAAGAGTGTATCTGGGGTTTAGGGGATTAATTGATGGCTCCTTGCCAGGCAAAGATATATGTTTGGCCAGTTCTTTTAGGTTTGTTGTGATAGAAATGAATACATTGGCAAAACCTTAGGAACAACATATCTTATGAATGTTACTGTAGCCTTAGATTTAGTAAGGGAGTTACTGAAGCATTACAGTGGCAAAAAGGAATACATTTTTGTTGTATTTAGCATGATATTTTCTCCTTTAATTCTGCTGCAGTCCATAGGTCAAAAAACAAGCCATATTCACAGAAACCACATTCCTGTTTAACTTTACACAATTCTTACAAAATTAAACAGTATGTCTGAACTTGGTGTCCGAGAGAGGGGTCAAGTAATTCCATTCAAATATTAATGTCTTGTGGTATTCGTTCAAATAACTGTTTGGTTTCATTTCCCTGAATTTAGAAGACAATTAAATTAAAGTCTGCTCAGCCTTAGTTCTCCTTTTAGAAGATGTTTATCAACCTGCCTTAATCAAATCAAGAAGTTTCTCAGAAGCCTTCAAAGAGAGCAGGACTAGCTGGCTTCCAGCAACAGCGAGGAAAGGAATATTACTTACTTTGTTCACAATAACACAATATAGTTTAACTATCACATTTTTCTTAACTATCTGGCAAATTTGTTTGGTAGTTGAAGCTCAAATGAAGGCCTAATGAAATTGAACTGCTTCCTGAAAACTAGGAGGATCCCACTATAAAACTAGTAGTTGAAAAACAAGAGGCTCCTTTCCTCATTAACTAAGCAAACTATGAACTTTGACATCTGTGCGGGTAAAAATATACTTCTTACAAGAGTAGTCTGAAAGACAGAAGCCAGAAAAAAGCAAAGAAACTGAAAAATTCAACTTGTGCACTACTTTGTATTTGAGAAGGTATAAATGAGAGATTCTGCGTCCAAGTGAAATTTGCTGTCATGAAGTTAAGCTGCTTTATAAATTTCAATAAGGATGATTGATAGCTTGTAGTCTGAGTCACATGATCTAATAGTATGTTTGTTGTTCTTCTGTTACCTGAAGACCAAGAGAACACAAGACAGCTAGTTCCAATTCCAGAAATCGATTACAGTAATTAGAGCTTTGTTTGTCTCTTGGGCAATGCTACATTACCAGATATTGTGCATATAACATGGCACTTGGAGAGGAAGGGTTGGCTGGGAGAAGTATCTGGATCATAGCCTAAATGCACAGCATCCACTTCTTGTCCATGCCTGGGAAAGAGAAACCAGACAGAAGCATTGTTCTGGGTCAATTTTTTCACCTACTTTAGCACCCATGACCTGCTCAGTAGCAGCATTTCCAACATCTCGCAATCAGGACATGTTTCTGCTGCCTCCATGGATCGCCAACTTGACGTGGTGGAGCGGCTTGTGCGCTCCGATGATCCCTTGAGCGATGCCACTAATTGCTCCCAACGGCAGTGTCAGGTGGAGGTGTTGGACAAAATGTCATCCAAAAAGTCCTCAACAGCAGAACAGGGGAAGGAAGACTGTGCGTCTCACCGGCTGTGAAGGAGGAAGGAGGCTACAGTAGCAAGGTGGTCCTGCTCATTGTGGTTTGCCACATCACCGAAATCAGGCAACCAACCTGTCAAGATCGTGTGGACAATGATGGCATCCCAAGGTCACCATGTTAAAATCATGCTCAGGCTACTATCAATGTCTTGATCTGTGAGTCAAAAATCGGCCTGTTTATTCACATGAAGACCCATGGCAGAAACTCGTGACCCTGAGTAACCTCATCCTCAAACTGAGGGGCTGTTGCCAGTGTATCTGCTGATTTTCCAGGTGCTGGTGATTGCACAATGAGGCCTTAAATATAACACAAAATTTAATTGAAACTTCATTGGACCAGGAACATTTAAAAAGTATCTATTTTGTTAGATGATGAAGTAGCTATTTAATTCATCTGCCTGATTTGTACTCTGGCAGATTTTCCACAATGTTAAAACCATAAAAAACAAGGTAGGTTCCACTTGATCCCTACTTTTGGTTTATCACTTATATGCTTTTTAACCTTGGTGCTATTCTGGATTATGGGTGAGGCTTTACATTCCCCTCCATTTCTCAATTTTTAAAGGATATGCCCTTTGCATCTCAAAGAAAGGCCTGTAACACTTCGATGTGTTGACACTTGCTGTTACAGTTTATTAAGGCTAGACCAGCTGATAGGCTGTAGGTTGAGTCCTTTTGATCAATCAGACTGCTCACCCCACCTTAATGCGTGGGCATACATCATCTTATACCTTCAGGCATTGAAGAAAATGCCTCATTATGGGACAGAAACTGATGTGTGTTTGCATGTTCAAATTGAAGTTGTCTTCCCCTCTGGTTAGAGCAAAGCAGAGCTCAGCATGTCTTCGAAGTGTTTGAGAACACTCTTGCTAGAATCCCAGTTGGCTCAATACCATCCTTTCAAATTCAATCAGAACATGAGGTTATACTGATCAGAGAGGGATTTGATTAAGACTTCAAGTGCTGCAGTTCTGTCGGGTCATCTTGTTTGAGGTCAACAAATTAGCATATGTCAATACTATATGATGAAATGTGCAAAGCTTGAAATAAAATTGCTATACTGCATACATTGATATTAAAATGTAATCAATATTAGAACATATTGAATGGTTAAGTGGAACTGGAATTCAACAATGGAATAAAATTAATTATATAATTTGTACTAGATATTTTTGTAATTTATTTGAAAGAGAATGGATGGGAATGAGAGAGAAAATTTCAACAAATCAAAACATAAGGCAGTTTAAAAAATATATATCTGGGCTCCTGATGCACCTTTTGCTGTTATTTGTTGAATAACAAAGGGCAATTAATGTAGCCACAGCGTGGCAAGTGAGTTTGTCTCAAACCTGCTTGACAATGCTAATCTAAAATGGGCCCATCATGGCAAATTAGCATGTTGAGCACAGATCTGACTTTTAATCTTGGCCTTATTCACACAGGTATAATTTCAAGTGATAATTCAAAAAGTTCAATTTTTACCTGAGCGTACAAATGGAGTGTGGGGTGGGAGGAGGTGGAATACAAAGAATGGGTCGATGCATTCATAATAAAAATAATTACCCTGGGCACTCGATAGTTAAAGGTAGAACCATTGACCCTGATATTTACAGTGTTGCATA
Source organism: Cetorhinus maximus (assembly GCF_964194155.1). NCBI lineage: Eukaryota > Metazoa > Chordata > Chondrichthyes > Lamniformes > Cetorhinidae > Cetorhinus > Cetorhinus maximus. Next base: position 124,176,004 of record NC_135886.1, read on the forward strand.
TTCAGAGTAGGAGAGGGAGTTGTGGACAGGAAACCCAAGAGTATATTGCAGGAGAGGGATGAGGAAAGTAGACAGATCACAGTGGGATTTACAGGTAAGCTTGTTGGACTTGGAGGAAACACTCCTGATCCTCTTGCTGCAAATGCTCTTACCTCATAGATCAAGCCCTTTTCACTGCCACATATTTGCTGGGTTTCCCGATGCTAGGGAAACTTGGTCAACAGCTAAAAATAAAGAGGTTGTTCAAATGGAGGCATGCTATCTCCTTAAAATATTTTACAGATAGACCTGCCTCCTGAGAGTGGATTGGTCACTCTCCCAGTCCCATTTCTGTTAACATCAAGTGGGTGGGTTTGAGGCAGTTTGGAGTCTGGTTTGAACCCAGTTCAAACCCATATGTTTTTTGGGGTTAAAATTATGCCTTTTCTTTGCAAGTTAAAACAACTACAGAAAGCAAACACTTGTAGAATAGTAGCAACAGTCATGAGAAATCAACCAGCAGCTACCTTCTAAGCAGTTGATGAGCCCTTTAAATAGCGCTTGTTGGAGAAGTCCTTCCTTTTGCTGGATGAGTATGTGTGAGGTTAAGAGAGGACACTGGCTGGAACACAGAATTCCAAAATGGCAGCACTGGTGTCAAATCAGTGTTGCATGTTGATTTGCTTTGATGTCATGACTTGCCTTCTCTGCATCCACCTGTGGGATGTATTTCCTTTCAACCACACAAACCAGATTCAATCATCTCTGCTGAGCTATCTGATCTCAGCTAAATCATAACAGGCCTCTGTAACAGAGGATTGAAGAAAGGAAAATCATCCCAAGTTCTTGCTCTTGACCCTAAGCCAGTGAGCTCAGCTAGGAAGTGAATATCTGGGCGTTGAATGGTAACAGAATTGAGACATCCTCTGACATTGAATGCTCACACTTGACCAAGATAACGGAGGGTGGCCATTGCATATACTCCTGCAATGGAGGTCATGGCCTTCGAAGGCAGAGCTGAAGGGATAAAGTTGGAAGGTTTTTTTTTCGAAACTGTGATGAGGGGAAGTTTCTTCACCCGAAGGGTTGCGAATCATTTGAATTCTCTACCCCTGAGGGTTGTGGATGCTCCATCGTTGAATACGTTTAAGGCTGAGGTAGTCAGATTTTTGATCTCTGTGAATCAAGGGATATGGGGAGTGGGTAGGAAAATGGAGTTGAGTTCAAAAATCAGCCATGATCGTATTGAATGGCAGAGCAGCCTCGAGGGGGCTGTATGGTATACTTCTGCTCCTATTTCAGAAACAAAAAATGCTGGAAAAACTCAGCAGGACTAACAGCATCTGTGGAGAGAGAAACAGAGTTAATGTTTCGAGTCCCTATGCCCCTGCTTCAGAGCAGACCCTTCTTCATATGGACTCGAAACGTTAACTCTGTTTCTCTCTCCACAGATGCTGCCAGACCTGCTGAGTTTTTTTTCCAGCATTTTATGTTTTCGTTTCAGGTTTCCAGCATCTGCAGTATTTTGCTTTTATCCTGCTCCTATTTCTTGCGTTCTTATGAATTGCACCAGATGCCACATTGGTGCACTCATTATCACACATGCATTGAATGTCTGATGGATGTATGCAGAGAAGGTAGGTTATGACATCAATCAATATGTAACACTGATTTGACACCAGTGCTGCCATTTTGGAACTTGGTGTTCCAGCCAATGTCCTCTCTTAACCTCACACATATTCATCCAGCAAAAGGAAGGACTTCTCCAACAAATGCTATTTAAAGGGATCATCAACTACTTACATGGTAGTTGCTGGTTGATTTCTCCTGACTGTTACTACTATTCTACATGTGTTTTCTTTCTGTAGTTGTTTTAATTTGCAGAAGTCTACAAAGAATGGGATGGCAGGTGGTGAAGGAGTTTTTGCTGACTTCAAGGCTTCTGCACAGAAATGGGTGCACTAGTAGGCATTCCTCTTAGAGTACAGCATGACATGGAGAATGAGCAGAGGCAGAGCAGGGCAAGCTGTTGAAAGAGGGAGAAGAGGGGCTCTCGGAAGGAAGACTAAATTTGCCTAAGATGTTCAGGGAACAATTCTCCTCCCTGAGCCTGAACGAGAAACATCTGCCCTTCAGTATGGATGCCCTCACAGAAATCTGCCTGTTGCGGCAACATCTGCAACTTCATTATGACAAGGACTGCATTGCCAATGACTGTGAAGGTGACCATGGCCATGAACTTTTATACACCTGCCTTCTTCCAGGCTGGAGCTGAAAATATTTGCAGTTTGCCATCCTTTCATTCTCTCTCTTGGCAGAGATGAGCTCGTGGAGTGAGCATGCCACTTCTGGATAATTGCAGCTTTTTTTGTCATGCAGAGTGCCACTGATTGCACGCATGTCACTTTGCAGCTACCACGTCAGCTCTGCCCTATACGAGAACCAAAAGGCATTCCACTCCCTCCAAGTCCAGTTGGTTTGTGACCGTAGGCAGTGAATCATGTAGATCAATGCCTGGTATCGTGGCAGCAGTCATTATGCCTTCACTCTGCAGCACTGCATTGTGCCATCTGTATTTGAGCTACATGACAAGCCAAACTGGATGACAAGGGCAATCCGCTGATGACATGGTCGGTTTACTCCAGTGAGCAACGTGCACACATGTATGCAGCATGTATGCAGTGAAAGCCATGCTGTCACATGGAATGTGGTAGGGCAAACCATTGGCCTGTTGAAACAATGTTTCCACTGCATGTACTACTGCTGGAAAGAGCTCAACTGCACTCAGCAGAGCAGGTGTCAAGATTTGTAATGGCTTGTTGCATGCTGCATAACCTCACCATCATGAGGGGCACCATATAGCTTGCCATCAGCGATTATTGTGAGCAGAGGGAGCATGAGGAGGAAGAGGAAGGGAGGAGGCAACTTATACAGGCTACCCACGAAGGACTGATACAAATGCAATACCAGCAGCCACAGCCCCAATTCCCCGATCACCAAAAGTCCCACACATGACCTGATATTCCTCTGTCACTGACCATCACAGCATCTGCTTGTTTGTAATGTAAAAGTGAAGACCACCACAACATTCTAAACAAAATTTAGAAATCAAACTCTGCCACATTGTATACAAAACATCAACTAATCATCCCAGTGTTTTTTTTAAAAATTCACTTTTATGGGACGTAGGTGTCGCTGGCTAGGCCAGCATTTATTGCCCTCCCCTAATTGCCCTTGAGAAGGTGGTGGTGAGCTGCTTTTTTGAACCGCTGCAGTCCCTGTGGTGTAGGTACACCCACAGTGCTGTTAGGGAGGGAGTTCCAGGATTTTCACCCAGCAACCATGAAGGAACGGCGATATATTTCCAAGTCAGGATGGTGAGTGGCTTGAAGGGAACATCCAGGTAGTGGTGTTTCCATATGTCTGCTGCCCTTGTCCTTCTAGATGATAGTGGTCGTGGGTTTGGAAAGTGCTGCCTAAGGAGCCTTGGTGAGTGTCTGCAGTATAGTTGGTACACACTGCCACTGTGCATCGATGAAGGAGGTAGTGAATGTTTGTGGAAGGGGTACCAATCAAGTGGGCTGCTTTGTCCTGGATGGTGTTGAGCTTCTTGAGTGTTGTTGGAGCTGCACTCATCCAGGCAAGTGGAGAGTATTCCATCACACTCCTGACTTTTGTGCCTTGTAGATGATGGACAGGCTTTGGGGAGTCAGGAGGTGAGTTACCCGCCGCAGGATTTCTAGCCTCTGACCTGCTCCTGTAGCCACAGCATTTATATGTCTAGTCCAGTTCAGATTCTGGTCAATGGTAACCCCCAGGATGTTGATTGTGGGGGATTCTGTGATGATAATGCCATTGAAAGTCAAGGGGCGATGGTTAGATTCTCTCTTGCTGAAGATGGTCATTGCCTGGCACTTGTGTGGCACAAATGTTACTTGCCACTGGTCAGCCCAAACCTGGATATTGTCCATGTCTTGCTACATTTGGACATGGACTGCTTCAGTATCTGAGGAGTCGCGAATGGTGCTGCACATTGTGCAATAATCAGCGAACATCCCCACTTCTGATCTTATGCTTTTGCCTGTCCTAGTGCCCCTGCTCAGTGCTGTCCCAATGGCTGCAGCATGGCTGGTGGAAAGCTGCTGACATTTAGTGGAGGGCACTGCAGATGGCCTTGGAGGATAACCTTGAGCAACTCAGAACCTAAAAAGGCTTGGCATGGGTGGTTTCAGTCTGACCTGGTTAACAGATAAGAGCAAGAGCACTGGTAGTCCTCTGGGGCAGTGCCTCAGCAATCCTAATAACCTGTTAAGGACAGATTGTTGGGCTGCTGTGACGCCTTTCAAGCCCCTTTGCACACTGTATTCCACATCCACGATAGTCCAGAGCTGCTCAAAGATCGTCCTCATCCAAGTGTTCTACAGCAGGGACCTCTGTGTGAAGTTGCCCTCTGGTGAGGTGGCTCCTGCACTATCCTTTCCCTGCCCAGGCTGCAGAGCACTTGTATGCAGTGTCTTACCATGTGCAGATTCTGCCTCTAATCTCTCTTCCAAGAAACACGTAGTGTCAGTATCTGAGCTGGTGGCTGCGAGTGTGAAATCAAGTAATGGTGCTGTGTCTTCATCAACACTCTTTTCTTGGTGATCCTCCACTGCGTGCTCATGTTGCACTGCTTGGGTATCAGAAAGGGTAACTCTTTCGAGTTATCAACAGATCGCGTGTAACTCTTTCGAGTACATTCACAGTTCTTGGTTTCCGGGAGTGGGACATGAACCCACAACCTTCTGATTCAAAGGCGAGGGTGCTATGGACTGAGCCACAGCTGACACCTCATCAGAAAGGGTAAAAGGCACAACTGTTAATGGTTTGTTAATTGCTTACACAGGTGGGATGCATTGTTTAATTAACTGCTTAGATCACTGACTCGAGTGTTGTAGGTATCACATTCGCCTCACACATGAAAGGTCCCCGGTTTGAAACAGGGCTGAAGCATAAAGAGGGACTTCCCTGGAGCTGGAGCATGTGGTGTCCACTAGCACGCTTCAGGCCTTGCGTGTCCGGTGGGCACCATGGGGGCTGGAGTGCTTCAGCAGCCCCTAAAACAACATTTTGATTTAGTTAAGTTTCCTTTGGAGCTTTGTTTCTGTTACAGTGCCACTTTTTAAGTGGCTGTCACTTTAATTTATTTGTTAATTTGCTACTTTTTAAAGTTGTTTTTGCTCAGAAGAGTATAAAGAGAGACTTCCCTGGAGAAGGCAGCACGTGGTGTTCGCTGGCAAGCTTGAGGCCTTCAGTGGGGGCTGGAGTTTTTTTTATTCGTTTGTGGGATGTGGGCGTTGCTGGCTAGGCCAGCATTTATTGCCCATCCCTAATTTTTTAAGAGTCAACCACATTGCTGTGGGTCTGGAGTCACTTGTAGGCCAGACCAGGTAAGGACAGCAGATTTCCTTCCCTAAAGGACATTAGTGAACCAGATGGGTTTTTACAACAATGATTTCATGGTGGTCATTAGACTTTTTAATTCCAGATTTTTATTGAATTCAAATTTCACCATCTGCCGTGGTGGGATTCAAACCCAGCATTACCCTGGGTCTCTGGAATACTAGTCTAGTGACAATATCACTATGCCGCCCACTTCCCCCTTGGGCCTCAAAATGACATTTTAATTTAATTTGGTTAAGCTCCTTTAAATTTTTTTCTTTTACTGTGGCCCTTAGAGGCTAGCAACTGGTTTAATTGGCCAGTATGTCAGAAGAGATTGTGGGATGAGGGGGAGATGGGATATGACAAGGAGGATTAGGTATGAGGATATCATCATTGTCGCTGACTTCAGCCCTGCCACTGTCCACAGCCACAGCAGTACAGTCATCCCAGTATTTGCCAGCACTGTTCCTCCATGGGTTTAGGAAATGTAGGCTTGCCACTTGCCCACCACTTATCTCCTGCTGTCTTTGGTTGTGCACCAACTTATCCTGAAAGAGCGTGAAGAATGTCAGTGAGTGTTGTGCAATCTATTTGGATGAGGTGTCTGTCAGGGTTGAATAACTGGCAGTGTGTGCAAACTGAGTTGTAGGTCTGAAGATGCATTCACTGACCTTGACAACTTGTGTGAGGTCATTTGAGCTTCTTGCCGCAATATATCCACAGACATAGCCCCAGAGGATCAATCATATCCCATTGCCTTCTGAAGGTATGCCCAGAGGGCTACCTGCCACCCCTGCACCCCCCACACACCATTGCTAGTCCTTTCTGTCTCCTCCGTCAATACCTCCTGGGGGCAGCTTCTGAAATCTTGTGCCCGTTCTCTCCCTTGTTATGCCATTCCTCATTCATTCCTATGTCAGTTTCACTTCAACCATGGACCACTGCTCCAGCCACTGTGCACCTCAGGTGCAGCTAGTTTTATGCAGTGCAGGCTAGAAGCAGTGCCAAACACACACACAGTATTGGCTTCTGCTGATATGTCCAGCCAATGAACAGAACAGTTAGTGCTGGCTGGGTGCAGAGACTATTCAAATGAGCGCGCAACAGAAAGTTGGTGTGCTACCTGCAATTTGATCAGTGGCCACAGGTTAATTGCGCATTGTACCCTTTGTGCCCATTTTCGGGGGCTGTCCAATTTGGCTGCCATGATGTTGGATGACATTTTTTCAGTGTAATGCTGGAGGGCTGTATTGTTGCAGATGCTGTCTTTCAGATGCAACATTAAACTGAGGGTGCATCGACATGTTTGGATCCCATCATACTATTCAAAGAGCAGGGAATGGGTCACCCATTTAAGACAATAGATGAGAAGAAATTTTTTCTCTCTGGGTTGTGAGCCTTTGGAACTCTGCTTCCACCACCTTTTTAGGAAGAGAAACTTTGAATATTTTTAAGGCAGAGCTAGATAGATTCTTGATAAGCAAGGGGGTGAAAGGTTATCAGGGGTAGGCGGGTATGTGGAGTTGAGGTTACAATCAGATCAGCCATGATCTTATTGAATGGTGGAACTGGCTCGAGGGGCCGAGTGGCCTATTCCTGCTCTTTATACGTATGTTTAGGTAAATTAATGAGTCATTTATTTCACTGCTGTATTTTTTTTCAAAACAATGAGTACATGACAAAATTAAATGATTGGTTGTGATGATTTTTGTTAGACAGGAATATTAAAGATTACCAAATCAAGATAAGTAGATGGAGTTAGAGCACATCAGCGATGATCTAATTGAATAGAGGAACAGGCTTGAGGCAGTGAATGGTATTCTCCTGGTGTTATGTTCCTTCCTAAATGTGCAGGGACATCCTGAGGATGGGAAAGGTGGTATATAAATGTGAGTTACTTTGGGGTTTGGCACAGATGCATTGCACTTTTTACATTCGTGGGGTACCCCATACATTTTTTCTTTGCGACTTGTTTATCCTGAGATGTGCTTAATATTGAAGGTGTTATATAGATGCAAGTTGTTGTTGTAAGTTGGTTATTCCTGGGCTTTTCCCCACCAGGATTATCAGATATGTGGCTCTCTAAAAACACATTTACTGTGCATCTTTCTTTGCTTCCCTTATCTTACTGTTCATTCGAAAGGGATGATATCAGCACATTTAATTTAACATTACGCTGCTACTGTAGTTCATGGTGTTTCAATGGCAAATGACTATCGGTGATCAGCTTTCAAAATGGCACTTCTGCTGGATAAGTATAAATGGGAAAGGGGAAATGGAGAGGCAGATAAAGAACCTTTCTGACGGTAATGACGACTTAAAAGAAGAATGCTGACCACAAGGTTCATTGTTGTTTCACTCAAGGTTGCAGGGAGTGATGTCTGCTATATTATTGCATGCACTGGCAACCAAACCAGTCTAGCAAAGTTGTGATCTAGCCAATCTTTCAGAGAAAATTTCATTAGAGCAAGAAAAGGCATAGAGGTCCCCAAAGAACTTGAGGTTTCACTCCTTTAAATCTCATTTTATATTGAAAGCTGTGAAATTTCCAGAACCCTTTGTTTATTGTGCTGTGGTAAAAGTATTTGAAATAGCTAGGTCAATGCTGTGCAAGGAACAAAACTATTCTGTAATTGCTTTTGTGAAATAATTGAATGAACTACTTTATTTTTCATTAGAATGTTTCATTTTTTTTCTATGTACGTATAGAATGTAATTTGTAAACGTTTTCATGATTTTTAAAATATAATTTAGGAAACCAACAACCTGTGTTTTTATATATAGATTCTTTAGCAAGGATATATTGTACATAATATAGAGTTGGCCTGGGTATGGTTCCAAGGGTGCCAACAGCTCTCTAATACTCTGCTCTAATGGGCATTTTGTTTTTTTACTTGGGCAGTCATTGTTGGCAGGCTGTTAATCCATGGAACTAAACACAAACCAGGGATCAAATCTGGGGACCTTCCTTGTTTGTATGGCTTATTACTGTAACAGGTGGTGCCTTTGGAGGAGTCTATTTCTGATTTTTCTGCTTTTATTACATGCACCATTCCCCCTAAGAAAGAGGACGGTTGAGCAACCTGGTTTGATTGCTCTGCCATCCATTAGTAGTACAAAGGAATAGCCAATAGTGGGTCATCCTCTTTATTCCAACACTTTTGTTGAAGGGACAGGACAAAATATCACCTTTGTTATTTACTGATTTGATGGAACTTTGATTGGAAAGTGACCCCAAAAAAAGGCTAAAAATGAATGCCTCAGCAGCTGTAGCATTTGCAGTACAGGCTTGCATATGCAGGTGGAAAAACCCAGAAGCGATGTCAAGGTTTAGTTATCCGGGAGTGAACATTAGCCTTAAACTCTCCTGTGCAGTCACATCAGTTCCTTATCCTTAAATTCTCGTACATCCACCAGGTGTATCAAGCTGAAAATCCTTGTTTGGTATCATTGTCTCTGCTTTTTTTGGGGCATAGATTATAACTATTAACAACAAATAGATCTGGTTATTCTAAATCATTTATAGTGCCACAAAATGAGCTCTCATTTAAGATACTGTGCGATAGTCCATCAATGAAAATGTGTTCCATAATGGAATGGGTAAATAACTGCTGGCTTTGCTGCAATTACATGTCATGCCCTCGTGGAATAAACAAATTGCTTAGTGTTATGTTGCTGCTTTACAGGGAGGAGTACTATCTATCGCTGCAGGCAGCAAATCAGGGAGACATCAAACTGTGGAGGAGAAAAAGGATTTAGGTATCCATATAGGCAAATTACTATAAGTGAGTGCACATGTCTAAAAAGCAATCAGAAAAAAACCCCATGGAATCTTGGCCTTCATCTGAAAGGAGTTGGAATATGAAAGTGATGAAGTTGTGTGGTTGTACATAGCCTTGGTTAGACTCCATCTGGAGCACTGTGTTCAGTTTTGAGGATCAAATCTTAGCAAGGATATAGTGACCTTGGAAGGGAGGGGGAATAGTGCAGACTCACCAGATACTGGGGTCTAAAGGATTAAGTTATAAGGACAGGTTGCATAAACTTGGTTTGTCTTTTCTTGATGAAGTAAATACAGGGGCAGTTTTCCAGATCCCCAGGCCCACAAAATTCAAACAGGGACATTAAAAAATACAATACAGGAGTTATCTGGACTTTGGAATTTCCTGCATTAGACAATGGGGAGGGAGGGGAGACAGGAGTAGTAGGAGGGTAGATACAGATAAACTATTTCCCCTGGCAGGGTAATCGACATCAAGGGGCAAAGTCTTAAAGTTAGAGCTAAGCCAGTTAGTGAAATCAGGAAGCATTCTTTTCACAAGAGTAATGGGAATCTGGATCTTGCCCCCAAAAGGTCGCGGATGTTGGGCCAGTTGAAATTTTCAAGACTGAAATGGATAGATTTTAGTTAGAGAAGGTTATTAAGGGATAAGGAGAAAAGGCAGGTAAAAATTGTTGGGATAGGGATCAGCCGTGATCTAATAAAATGGTAGAACAGGCTCGAGGGGCTGAATGGCCTTCTCCTACTCCTATGTTCACCTATAATCTACAGGTGCTTTAAAAGGATAAGCTGAGCACCAACTAATTACCTGACATTCTCTCCAGTAGATTCCCGCAGCAGCAATATACTGCGCAATTGGCTGAGGTGTGATTACGAGGGACCCAGCGGCACTCTTAATACCCTGCCTCAATGGTCATTTTTCATGTGAGCTCGGTAACTGTTGGCAAGCTATTAATTCATGGAATTGAATGCAAACTCTGTATCAAACTGGGACTTTCCTTGTCTACAAATGCTTATTACCACAACCGGTGGTGCCATTAGAGCAGACTATGGTTTCTTTCCTGGTTTTTTTTGCTTATCTTTTATGCTATGCATCAGTCCCTATGTCCTGGTGGAATAAACAAATTACTTTGTGTTACATTGATGCGTTACAGGGAGGGGCAATATCTGCAGCTGCAGGCAGCGAATCAGGATGGGGGGAGCGTTAAAAATTTGAGTACATCTGTGTCAGTCTAGGCAGTTACTATTTATTTTCTCATCAGGTGGCCTTGGCAAGAGTTGGGAGGAAAAGCACAACACAAAGCACACAATTAGTACAATTTCAGTAGCATTAAGTATTGTTATGCAGCTTCTGTGGAGATTTTTCTAGTTAAAATTGGAGCCTTTTAAAACAGTAACATGTTCTGCTCAGTGTTTTAAGAAATTCCCATTTGTTGAGTTGGTGACCATGTTTGTTGCATTATCTCACTTTGCTCTCAGATCGTTGTGCAATTTGAGTCCCAGCGATGTCAATTCTGTGAAAAGAAATTTCTCTTAACCTCTCTATGAATTGCAACATCACTCGATATTGTGAATTTCCACCTCAAATGGCAGTAAATTTGGCTCTTGTTACTCATTGAAACATCACACTGTTGATTTAAACATATCATTATGAGTAATATAATTCTAAGTCCATTCTGCACTCTCTCGCTTCGAAATGGGGTGGGGTGGGGGTGGGGGGAATATTGCAAAAATCCACATGCGGTAAAGGAGAAAGCTAAGACCACTTTTCTTCAAAACTTTAGTTCAATTCTATTCCCGACCCCCTAATTGCAACCTCTTTAGAAGTTGAAGTTTAAGATTTAATTTTGAATTGCTGGATGCGACTTCACCGAAAATCTTTTTGGAAATCTATCAGGAAATCCTATCAGGTACCTATGGCCGAGAAAGGGTCGGGCAGAGAAGAGTTCTTGGGTTGACTGTTGTCAATTCACTGATAGTAGTTTGTGACAACAGCTTTCGCACGAAGTATGAAATGTCCTGAATGCACATGTTTTAAATTGTAGGAAAATTAATTATCTTTCTCATTACCTGTCTTCTACTGTTGTTTACTAGCAACCCACTGCTGCTTATGGCTACAGCTAAAACACTGGTTTCTGGTTTTATTCTGTATCTTCATGGGGCTGGCAGGTTCAAGCGATACACTCATCGTTCTGTTAGTGAATACAGCTATAGAGTGCTCTACATCCAAATTCCAATTAAATATTAGCATCAAGCAGCCAACAGCAGGCACTTGCCATAATGTCATCTGGCACTTTTAAGTAAAAAAAACTCCAGGTATCTGGAAACTTCTAAAAAGTTTGCATCCCACTGGTTCAGTTATACCTCCTTGAAGTGGTTTTACACCATTTCAACATTGCCTAAATTCAGCATCACTGGAATTGTACCACATATTTATTTCTGTGAAACTGAAGCCATTTTCATCAACGCAGAGAATAATAGAACTGGCCTCTAATTTAAATTAATCAGCTCAAATCATAGCAGGGCTTTTAACGTTTAACACCCACAGAAAATACACAATTGTTTACTGTATTTTGTTAGTTTTATTTTAGAAAAAAAGTTCAGGATTTGTCAAATTAATGAAGGGAAGTCCATCAATTAACATTCATTGAAAGGGCAGGAGGGAAATAATAAAATTTTTACATGTTACAATGGGATGTGAATGCACTGCTGGACAACACACTGTACATCCAGAACCTATCACTAATGTTTATTTTTGACTTTTTTTTTTCTCTTTCTCTTTGTCGTGTTAGTTTCTGTGGATGCTATGGGAGTTTGGCAGTTTGCAATAGTGGCACTTCATGTATGAATTACACAATAAGTATGGGCCAGCTGTTTGCCTAAATGGGTATTCAGTGTTCAGTGCAATCCGAAATGCACATTATTTAGGCTGTAGGGAAGGTACCATCATCTTTTCAATATAAAAACAGAAAATGCTGGAAAAGCTCAGCAGGTCTGGCAGCGTTGTGGAGAGAGAAAAGAGTTAACATTTCGAGTCTGTTGTATGACTCTTCTTCAGATCTTTGTTTCTCTCTCCGCAGAGGCTGCCAGACCTCCTGAGTTTTTCCAGCATTTTCTGTTTCTGTTACAGATTTCCAGCCTCCGCAGTATTTCATCATCATATTTTTGTGGCTTTTTATCCTTGTTTGCCCACAAGCCCATTTCTGGTCCAGGCCATAGTTATGCAACATGCGCTGGTTTGAGCGAGTACCATTTCAATTTTCTTGAGACCAGCAAATCTGAATAATGCGGTCCACATCAATCTGATGCACTTCTACCAGGGAAAGTGAGAACACATTAGCAGAGGCTTGTGTAACCTTTGTGCTCTATTAATCCTGAGTGGTTTACGGTGTGGAGAGGACATTTCAGTGGTGCAGGATACAGTATCATTAAAAGGTGAAATAAAAACAGAAGATGCTGGAAAAACTCAGCAGGTCTGGCAACATCTGTGGAGAGAGGAACTGTTTCAAGTCCATAAGACACTTTTTCAGAGCTGATGAGAGGGGGAAATGTGGTTGATTTTATACTGTTGAAAGGCAGTGTGGTGGGGGGTGGTGTGTTTGTGTGTGTGTGTGTGTGTGTGGTGGGGGTGGGGGTGAGGGGAGGGAGGTGGAGCAAAATAGAAGATCAGGTCCTTGACCTCCTATTTTGTTCCACCTGCTCCACCACCTCTCCACCCTCACCTGTCTCTCTCTCAACAGTATAAAATCCATCACATTTTCCCCTCTCGTCTGCTCTGAAGAAGAGTCATAAGGACTTGAAACATTAACAGTTTCTCTCTCCACAGGTGCTGCCAGACCAGCTGAGTTTTTCCAGCATCTTCTGTTTCTATTTCAGATTTCCAGCATCTGCAGTATTCTGCTTTTATCATGAAAGGTGAGTCTTGCTTAATGTTCAGTACAATGAAATAAAAAGATGGATTTGGACGTATTGGTTGGTGTAGGAGCATGGTTATCTGTAGCTGCTGATTGTGACACCTTGGGAATTTTGTGTATTATTTTGTCCCTTTCCTTAGCTGCATTATTTTTCATTTCAGAATACGAGTGTCCAATATGGTTCAGTTGAGAGGTTTTAAGGACAGTGACAATTTTAGATTGCTCCTTGGGGAGATTTCAAATGAGCATAGTGGTAGCTTGATCACTGACATTCTACCACAGAATTATAGAGCACAGATTCAAACCATGCTATTCCTCACATGTCAAGTTCCCAGTCTGAGCCGAGGCCTTCTGTTGACAGGAGAGTTGGGGAAGTAGGGTATGGGAAATCAGAGAATGAACCTGTGCCACTTTCTCACACATTCTGCCTGTTGAATAATTCAGGAAAGCAGAAGCAGAGATGTAGAAGCGGGTTTTTTTTTAGTCAAGAAAGTAGATAAAGGTCCAAAACTCAGAAGAAGAGAAAAGAATAAGCAAGGAAAAGAAAAAAATCTCAATTTCTGAGGTATGGAAAAGAATGATTGGAGCAGGAGGCAATTAGGTGAGTCCTTCCCATTAGAGAGAGAAAATAATTTAGTGACTAGAATGCAATATGAAAAAAAATCTGCGCAATATTTCACAGTTGTGCTCTAATTCTAGATTTTATTTTAAAATTTAGAATGGGGGAAGACTCATTGACGTAGCACTCCGTAGAGTTACACCAGTTTCCCCAGGGGCAGGCAATGCACAGGAGGCTACTTGCATGACCTGTGTGGTATTCTTCATTGATGTCATTGAAGAACACCACCAGGTAGCATCCCATGGCAATGCTACTCCAGTGAATGGGCTTAAATCAACATAGTGCCGGTAGAAGAGGTGCTACATAAATTAATTTCTGCCCCACCGTCTATCCTATGATAGAATGCATATTGTTTTGGGGTCAGATATAATTCCTGCATTTGCATGCCTTTAAGTGTTACAAAGAGAGCTCAATTAATGTAATCTGGATTTTGTGGTCACCTGCGAGGTAACAGAAGCAGAGTTGCTCTGGTTTGGCGTCTGTTTCAGTGTGGAGCCCTCTATAAGGGCTCTGTGGCATCTGTAAGCAGGGCAAGAGATGATGAAGCTCTTCAAGCAATCAGATTGAAGAGAGACACATGCATTGCAGAATTTGCTCTCTGGGGGGGGACCCAGAGGTTGGATCTGTCTAGGGAAAATGGTCACCGGCCTCATCTTCATGAGGGGCACCCCCTTAATTGGCCTGGAGAGGGGTTCGCCATCCAATTAAAGATGATAGGTGGACTCTTCAAAGCAGGGCAGCCTTCCAGCTGGAAAGGAGCAGCAGGATGCAATAGAGGGTAAGTAAGGGAGAGGGTGCTTCAAAATGAAGGTGCCTCCCTCCCACTTTTTAAACTTAAACTTAAAATTGTATCTTCTTGTAGCCAGCACCATTCCTGGATTGCCTGGATTGCTGCCCCACCACGCCTGCCGATCTACCACCGGGTGGCCACCTCCAGGCACCTAAACTGGCCTTTGCCACCTGTGAGGCCTGGAAGTCAACTGGCAAATCCCACCCCGCCCTGTCACCGTTAATTGCCTCATTAAGCTCTTAATGAACCATGCCTCCCACCATCTTCGCACAAAAACAACCCAGCGCCAGGATTGTGCCAGGGAACTGGCATGATGCTAGTGGGCTATTTTTCACTTCTACCCACCTCTGTTTCCAGCCCTAGTGGGGGCTCAGAATCCTGCCCAGGTCCTGACAAAACCTAAACCATCAAGTGTAAAGCAAGAAATGTAAATTAAATTTAATGACATACTGAAAGCAAAATAAAAATTGGGGAAATATGAATGAAATTAAAAGAGAGAGAACTAAAAGACAGACAAAAAGTTTTTAAAAAAAAGCTTCAATTCTTATTTTGAAAAAATATCCAGCACTAATTTTTTTCTGAGGGAATGTGACTCCATGCTTGTACAACTAATTTTTCAGGGCCAGAGAGGATATTCAGCAGTAATTACCATTTGTTACACTGTTAAAAACACTCTCTCCTGAATGCGCATTTTCTCAGTGTACATTAAAATGCAGGAATGGTGGGCAAGTACTCCAGGTTCGCGCTGTTACACTTATTTCAATTTGGTGTCTATTGATGAACACTGCAGCAATGGAACAGGAAGAGTGAGGGATCTGTGACAGCAACTTCCGGGTTTGCATAATTAACTGCATGTGTTGGTGCAAGAAGTTGCTGTTCAGTTTACCCCATAATGGTAAGCACTATTAGCTACACCATTATTCTCATTGCAAACTCTTATCACTGAGCTAGCAGGCTGTGTATTCAAGCTCCATTTCAGGACTTAATCTAGGCTAACATACTGTGGAGTACCGAGTGCTGTATTGGCGCTGGCATTCTTCAGAAGATGCATTAAACCAAGGCCCTGTCTGCCTGTCCAAGTGATCATTGGTGATTAGGGAATCTTTGAAGAGAAACAAGGATAATCCTGGCCAATTCTTCTCCCTCAAATTACCACTTCCATTTTTAGATTAACTGATCATTCATTTTACTGCTGTATGTGGGATCTTACTGTGTGTAGAATAGTTGTAACATCCATCCACATAACAATAATGGCTGCACTTCTAAGTAAACATGTTACTTGTGAAGAGCTGAATGGAGTGATAAGAACAATATAAAGACAAGTTCCCTTTTCTTTCTTTACCGCCATCCCCCCCCCCAAAAAAAATCTTGTCAAGTGCTTCCTCAATCAGCAATATATCCCAGTTGGGGTGAACAATAATTACAAAGTTAATAGCAGACGTCAGCTTGTCCTTCGCTTAAATGACACAGACCCATAGTAATGTGAAATATTGATTAATGCTTGTATATTTTCGATCCTGTTTGGTTCAATGCAATTTGTAGAAAAGCTTAGATGCCAAGTTGGATTCATTATAAATTGTACAGCCCTTCAAATCAATTTCTGTAACATTCATCCCAAAATAGTTTAATATAACTTCCAATATAAACAGAAAATACTGGGAATATACATCAGCTCTGGAGACACCTGTGGCTAGAGGAACAAAGTTAATGGCTGAGCAAACCTGCACTGGGAGGCAGAAATGTGAGGCATGGAGGGCTCCAATTTCAAAGTTTCCAGGTTATTCACCCACCCTGCCTGTCATTTTCCCTGGATTAGGAAACGTGGTGGGTTGTGACCTGACATGCACTTAGTGATGTCATGCTCGCAATTTGAATCCCTGCTGGAAATTCAAGTTTCCCATGGTACTTTTCCTCAATGTGGTTTGGTCCCTGAAGGCTGTGGGAATCCCGCCAGGTAAGCCTGTTGTGGACTCGGGAATCTTTAGACAAGTAAGTTTGAAAGGTCTTGCCAATGTCTCTTCATATCCCCTCTGATCCTCGTGCCCCTTTCCAAAACCCTTTCATTACTTATGTGCCCCATCCATACCTCTGATGCATCCTCCATACATACTCTTTCAGTATTCACCATGTACAGAACCAATGAGCCAAAAAAGAACACTGGCAAGCCTTTGAAATGTTCCTGAAACTGATAAAATAAGCAACAGGCTTTGAAACTCTCCTTTGAAAAAAAAATGCTCCTCTTACAGCAAAAGTGTCAATCAAACACATCCATTTATAATATCAACTAAGAGGACTAAAGCTTTTTTCATGTCTCCTCATCTTGTCCAAGTAAACAATCCGGCATTGAAAAACCATTTCAAAGAAAGAAAAAAACTTATTACAACCTCATAAAAGTGTCAGTCATACAAAGCTAGGGGACCTAACAGCCATGTACAGGATCGGGATGATGTCCCAGCAAATTGGACCCAGAGATCTTTTAACTGGCCTATCTCTCCACTGATGTGCCTCTGGTGCTGCATCAGGCTTACTTCTGGGGATGGCAATTCCCAGCTCCTGGAGATCAAAATCTCATGGGAGTTCCCCGACTTAGTTGAGGACGCAACATTGGAAAATGGCCTGACTCGTGGCTCTCGACTCCAAGGAGAAAATTGGCCCAATGTTTGGTTGATGACCTTTTGTTAGAACTCCTTAAACTCTGAAATTAGTTTGTAGAGTTCTGACAAAAGTTAATTACCTGAAAGGTTAATTCTGTTTCTGTGTCCACAGATGCTGCTTCCTGATCTACTCACTGTTTCCAGCCTTTTCAGTTTTTGCAGATATCCTGCATCCACAATCTCATTTGCCCTCCTAATTTGTAATGTTTTTCTGTTCTTAGCTTGAGATCCTTTTTTTTTTGCAACTATGGTGTGAATCAACGCCAGTCTTGATATCTGTTCTCCTCATACCTTTCTAGTCTTTCCTTGTTCCATGTCCATCCCTTCAAAAGTATCTACTTTATCTCCTTGAATAGTTTCATCTACTATGTCCAAATAGTCAGTTGTGGTATTCGCCAGGCCTTCATTTTCAGTTCCCCCCCCCCACTATCTGTTATCATCATGCCAATTCATCAGGACATTATCTGCAAACCTGGGTCAAAAAGCATCTTGTGGAGTGTTCCCATCGCTGACTCTTATCTCCCAGTGCATGAATTCCAAGGCCTTTTTTCTGATTCTTGCACACCTTTGGCCCTTGTTACCTAAATGAAGGAATAAATACCTTCTACCAAGTGTTCCAACATACCTTCTCTGTTTACAGTTGCCAATGCTCCAGCATTGCCCATGAATCTCCAGGAGTTGGATAATTTTTTTTGAAAACTTTAAATTCTTCGCAACAAAGACTTGGACATAGAGCGAAAGGCTGCTTTACTGGGGAGGGCAGTTGAAGACATGTAGAAAGTCATGTGATGAAACCTCCAAGAAAATGACCAAGCAGTGTTGGTAGCCCCACCTTTGTCCCTTCAACTCTTGCTTATGACTTGCCCTTTCCAATTCTCTTTGTTTGAAAGTAGTGCTTTTCATCCTAGATCCCTCAATATCTTTCATTTCTGCTGTTTCCTTTATCTTTCACTGTGAAACATCCTGAGATATTATCCCACAAGGGTGTCATCATATATTTTTAAGTTGTTGCTGAAGAACTCAATGCTTGAAATGCACGTTGGATCTGACAGAACTAGCATCTAGATCCAGGTTAGTGTTTTGGTTAGATCCTGCTGGTCTAAAATTGATAGAGGACATAGAATTGCATTGCAGAATTTTACAATATAGAAACAGATTTATTCAGACCGTCATGTTTGTGCTGGTCTTTCTCTTCACATGAGCCATCTAGCCTAATCCCACTTTCCTGCTTGTTTCCACATACTATTATTTAAGCAACCCTTCTTCTTGGCAGTGTCCAAATTCTGGCTTCTCTCTATGTAATTTCCCCTCAATTCTTTTTATGATTATCTTTGATATATGTCCTTTAGTTGCTGTCTTACCGATTAGCCTGTCATCATTTACCGTGTTGTGACCCATCATAACCTGTAAGGTCAACCTTAACCTTGTTTGCCCGTGTGGAAAGAGCACACCTAACGTTTCAGAGAAATAATAATTCATTATTAAAATAATTCTTAAAGCTTGAGGCAGGCTGTGTAAAGTAAATGAAAATTACATTTGAATTGCAGCAAGGATTTAATATACAGGAATCTATCAAAACTTTTTTTTTTAGTATCTGAGAGAGAAGAAAGTAACTGGAATTCTGACTTTGCACTAACACCCTTCATCCTACATGTTTGCTTTGCATTCTAGTGCCTGAATAGGCACCTGTGCATAACTATTAAAAACTTAACATCTCCACATCTTGCATGCAATCTTAGTTTCAAACCAAAAAATTACAGTTATAAAAAGACAGAGTTGAACATGTTTTGGCTAAACTTTAGAGTGCATTATGAAAAGCTTTGCAACAGCTTTAAAAAAAAAAGCATAAACGGTTACTGATTATAGGGGTGATATGTGGCAGGTTACATTTAAGGTTAAAATTGCATCAATTTTGAAGATTGATCAGTGTGGGACATACTCATGGGTTATTTCTATAGGACCCAAGTTACCACTCCCCGCATCAATTGTGTGCTATTGTGTAGTTGCAGCAAGAGTAAAAACTAAGGGCGGGATTTTCTGCATCCGCTTGCCCCGCGATCTTCCAGTCCTGCCGCAAGTCGGTGGACTTCTGGCTGGGGCGCCGCCTCAACCGCGGCGGGTTCCATCCGTGATGGGGCTGGAAAATCCCAGCCTAAGCGTGCCCACTTAGGATAAACAAACAAATGTTGGATTGCCATGGTACCTGCTTGGTGGAATCTCTGATTTTAAGGTTTCATTGTGCCTCGAGCAATTCTGGGGCTAGTTTTGTGAGTCACCTGCATCACTACAGGCTGTGCCCTGTTGTGGGTTTACGACGGAGATTTTAAAAATAATCACTAGAATTGCAGCATCCATTTTGTACCTAAAAGCAGTTTGTAGAGTTCTGATGAAAGGTCAATGACCTGAAACATTTCTCTATCCACAGACACAGCCCGAACTGCTGAGTATTTTTATTTGTGATTTCCAGCATCTGAATATTTTTGTTTTACTTTAATCATAGTTAGCTTTGTTATACAGTACTTGGTCAACTATGGCTCAACGGTAGTATGCTCACCTCTGAGTCAGAAGATTGTGGGTTCAAGTCCCCCTCCAGGCGCTTGAGTACAAATTCTAGGCTGACACTCCAGTGCAGTACCGAGGGAGTTCTGCTCTGTTGTAAGTGGCATCTTTCCAAACTAAAACCTTTGTCTAATCTCCAGGGTGAATGTGAAAGATGCCAGGTATAATAGAAGAGCAGAGCATTCTCCCTATTTATTCCTCCATTAACTTCACTAAAAACAAATTATCTCAGTGTTATTTGTGAGACCTTGCTGTATGTAAATTGACTGCCATGTTTCCTACATTGCTATAGATGCTACACTGCAAAAGTGCTTTGTTGGCTGTAAAGTGATTTGACGTGTCCTGAGGGGATGAAAGTGCTGTATTGATGCACCTTTCTTTTCCCTTTGTTCTTTCATTTTAAATATGTTTATTAATTAAGGAGCACCCCATTGAGTTGGTATCAAATACAATGCCGGTGTTGTACAGAGTCATACAGATGATGAAGGTGTTTGACAAGGCTCGTTGTCTCACCAGAGTTTGGCAATCTCAGCTGGATTGTGTCCAGCGTACTATAGTTGATATCAGCATCCCTAGGCCAGAGTCTTGTTCACTATCTGGTGGATGTTGTATGTTAGTTTGACTGGCTAAGGAATAGTTGCAAAAAAATGGAGATGTCTGAACAATAACTGGTTTATAGTTAGAACATCATAATTTACATATGTACAAGGCTAGGGGCGGAATTTTCCCAACCCATCGCAACGGGGTCAGGGTCAGAAAACGAGGTGAGCCATTTAAACACTCATTTAAACCAGAAGATCCCACTGGCAGAAGAGGCCGGAAAATTCTGGCCTAGGTGTTACTCAATCCAAGCCATGAGCTTTCTCCTTCTCGACTCTCTCTTACATCATCATGTGTGCGGTACTTTTGTTTCTCCAGTCTCATGTATTCACACTTCCAGCCCGGAACGCCTTGATAGTACAGTGGGGGGCTCTCCAGTGCCAGTAGAATGCAGCAGAGGGAACCAGAGATATAAAAATCGCTTGTATTTACATTTCAGCAATGAAGAAAGGTACAGATTTTTAAAAGAGCCTCATCCTCTCCAGAATGCAGGGCACAAACGTGATGTACTTAAGGGTTATGCATATTTGGTATAAACTGTGATAGCATTAATTAAAACTTTAGGGGGTTAGTTTCAATACATGTGGGTTTTGTAGAAGAAAATAATCTTTAGTTTTGAAAGTGATTTCATTAGACCACTTCCAATACATTAAAATATTGCTCGAGATATTTTAAATGAAACTGATTTGAAATCTTCTGTCATTATAAAGTAAACATGTTTCTCAAGTAGAGAAGATAGATATAATTAAAATATATAATTAGTCAAATTCTGTAGTATCACACTTGAAAGTATACATTCAGTTGACAAAATGTGTGCGCTTGGCTCAAATAGACATTTGTTACTTAAGTAATCAATTGAATTTTAGGTTGACTAAATGCAAAGAAATCAGAAGTAATAAAACACATAAACAAGGCACTATTTCAAAGCTAAAAGCAAAATACTGCGGATGCTGGAAATCTGAAACAAAAACAAAAATACCTGGAAAAACTCAGCAGGTCTGACAGCATCTGCGGAGAGGAATACAGTTGACGTTTCGAGTCCATATGACTCTTCATCAGAACTAAGGAAATAGAGAAATGAGATGAAATATAACCTGGTAGAGGGGGTGGGACAGGTAGAGTTGGATAGGGGGCCAAGTGATTGGTGGAGGCAAAGAAAGGATTGCCAAAGATGTCACCTCCCCCCCCGCCCCCCCAACCCCGGTGGCTTTCCGCAGGGTTTGTTCCCTCCGGGACACCCTGGTCCACTCCTCCATCACCCCCTACACCTCAACCCCCTCCCACGGCACCTTCCCAAGCAACCGCAGAAGGTGCAACACCTGCCCCTTTACTTCCCCTCTCCTCACCGTCCAAGGGCCCAAACACTCCTTTCAAGTGAAGCAGTGCTTCACTTGCACTTCCCTCAATTTAGTCTACTGCATTCGCTGCTCCCAATGCAGTCTCCTCTACATTGGAGGGACCAAACGCAGACTGGGTGACCACTTTGCGGAACACCTTCGGTCTGTCCACAAGCATGACCCAGGCCTCCCTGCCGCTTGCCATTTCAACACACCACCCTGCTCTCATGCCCACATGTCCGTCCTTGGCCTGCTGCAATGTTCTAGTGAAGCTCAAAGCAAACTGGAGGAACAGCACCTCATCTTCCGACTAGTCACTTTACAGCCTTCCAGACTTAATATTGAGTTCAACAATTTCAGATCATGAACTCTCTCCTCCATCCCCACCCACTTTCCGACCCCCCTTTTTCCAATAATTTATAATTTAAAAAAAATATATTTTCCTTTTCCCACTTATTTTTAAATTTATTTTGATCTATTGTTTTATCTCCACCTTTTAGCCCATTTCGATCCCTTCCCCCCGTCCCACCCCCACTAGGGCCATCTGCCACTAGCTTGTCCTGCTTGCTACCCTTAATGTCCCCATTAGCACATCCTTTAGATAATATCACCACCGTCAACACCCCTTCGTCCTTTTGTCTATGACATCTTTGGCAATCCCTTCTTTGCCTCCACCTATCACTGGCCCCCTAATCCAGCTCTACCGGTCCCAGCCCCCTCTACCAGGTTATATTTCACCTCATTTCTCTATTTCCTTAGTTCTGATGAAGAGTCATATGGACTCGAAACGTCAACTATTTCAAAGCTACCATTCGTGAACCAGAAAGTACCACAGGACTACCCAAAATTCTCTCTCTATACAGCTGTAAATATACAATTTAGAATATAAACACATCCGCATGAATGAAAAAAACTTGCTAATTACTCTAAAATTGACCTTTTGAAATGTGTCAAATTTTGTCCAATGGACAGTGTCTCCAATTCTGCTCTCTTCCCATAGCCTTCCATATTTTTCTTCATCTCAACTTAGCTCAAACTCTTGCAGAGCTTACCAGTTGTGCCTGCGCTGAGGCCTTTCGTAAGTCCACAAAATGCAAATGTTTTCAGCATTTGTTTGGATCTCTTTTTGAATGGCCTCCAGTGATCCTTTTAAGGACCACTGATTCGGCTGCTTATGATCTGGAAATAGCAATTGGAGCCTATTCATGACAAGCTCTTGACTAGAGTAAATCAATTTACCAATTTGGGTTGCTGAGCCACCTAAAGAAAAAAGGCTCCAACCAATTTAGCAGCGGCCCCCGCACATTGGCCATGATCATCTGCCTTGCTAAATTGATTATTGTTGTGCTGGTTTTAGTCGCATAAAATGGTCTTAATTATATTAGTTTTGGACCCTTCCCTGGCATTGCCTCTAAATTGCACCTTAGGAGATAGTAGCAGGAATGGGGTGCCTTCCTGAGGCTTTGCAGCAGGAACCATTGTAAACATCAGAGCCTGGACTGTGGCTATATCTCAAACATTCCAAGACTTTTACCATACAATTATTTATTTCAAAGTGTAGCGACTGTTACGAAGTGAATATAGTAGCCATTTTGCATAGCGCAAGATCCCACAAACAGTAATGATGTTGATTGAGAGAGGAATGTTGGCTAAGCGCCAAGAAATGTCCCTGTTCTTCAAATAGTACCATGGAATCTTTACCATCCATTTGAACTACTAGAACTGGCAGACAGGTTTTCATTCAAACAGCACCATGAAGGTAGCGCTGAAATCCGTGATTCAGAAACCAGAATATTCTCCACAGAGCCCAGGAGACACTTAAAGATCTATTTAATAGGAGAATGGTAATGTGGCAAATGATGTTTAAGAAATATTTAGGCAGATTCATTTTTTCTCTGGGAGAACCCCAGGGAGAAATGCTGCCTCTCATTTTTATCATGGTGACACCCACAAGTGATAAAGCATTTCAATGTAATTTACTTTGTGCATTTATAAAATACAATAAAAGGTTTGCCAAATAATTTCCATGGAGAGTCTCCTTTTAAACATTTTTTTGGGCTGAGAAGAGGCCTGTTAAACAACTTGCTTATGAAATAATAGCTAAAAGAGCAATCTTAAAGGGATTTCGGTAACTTGAACATGATCCTTGGAATTAACTGTGCAAGATTGTATACTCCTGTAATCATTCAGACTTTCATGTACATATGCTTCTGTGTACTAATGATGGTGCTTGTTGTGTGCAGTGGGGAATGTGCAAAGTCTGGTAGACTTGCTAACCTTTTGTTCTTGATAGTAAAAAAAATTCAGTCTGTCAACGTGAAGATGTGGTGATTTCATTCCTTCCCCTCCTATCTGAGCAATCTACTCCATTAAATTTCCTTCGTCTAACGGTGACAAAAGTCGAAAATTAATCCTTCTACGGTGTCATAAATATAAACTCCTGTCTCTTTTATACAAAAAGGGGAGTAGTGACAGTGATGAAAGTAACAGCATCTTTGAGTTCACTCATCTAGTTTCTGACTCCTTTTGAATTGTTAATGAAATTATTTTCTGATTGTCACACAGACTCGTTATTTTCCAGTTATCTTTTTCATTTGTTCAGCTGTCACTCCTCCTTAGAACTGCAGTCATAGCTTCCTTTGTAGTAGTTAGAATGTGGAAGCTGCTACCATGTGGAGTAATTGAGGCGAAGAGCCAGACGCATAAGAAGGCAGGCTAGATAAGTACATGAGGGAGAAAGGAATTGAAGGATATGCTGATAGATTTAGATGACGTAGGATGGCAGGAGGCTCATGTGGAGTGTGGACATTTTGGACAGAATGGCCTGTTGCTGCTGTAATTTCTATGTAATTCTGCATATGTAATAGCTTTAATTAAAAAAATGAGAGCAGCTTATTTATTTCACAGCAGTCAATCAGTATGTTTGGTGCAATGATGAGTGTTTTTCTGCGGAGTTTCTGAAGCCCTGGCAAGTAACTGAAAGGTCTATGGTTTGTACGGAAACCATGTAACTTCAGTATGTAACACTTACGCATAAATCAGCATGCCCCCTGACTTTCCTGAGTTTCAGGGACTCTGGGGGGGAAAAATGCACAGCATGAGAAACGTTCAGCCTGAATACTCAGTTGTTTTAAATGAAAATGTTAATACCGTAATCAGTTTTGCAGTTCTGCTCTGAATAAATTCAGATATGGTGATACAATGATTAGTTTGAAATACTGGAAACGAATCTGTCTGCGGGAAGATCTAAATCACAAAATTACAGATTCTTTGGCACAGAACATGATTAGTGTTCAGATGTCAAATGTAGACTGATTACCCCCTAAGAACAAACAGTGTTTATTGATTTTGGAGTCAGCACCCTGAAAATGACAAATGCTCTGTTGCATGATGATGCCGCGGCTTTAGTGTAAAATTTTATTTTTAGTTTATTTCTCTCTTGCATTTGTTCTCCTTTTTTCTGGTTCAGACAGTCTCTTTATATGTACCTCTTGTCTCCTTTTTGTTTGTGGGGTTTGCATGCTCTTCTTCCATCCTCTGTCTCTGCCTTGACCTGTCTGCCTCTATTTTACCTGGGGTGTCACCCACTTACAGAGATGCCTGTTTCTCTCAGGCTGCCTTTCTCCATCTGTATCTTGCTTATACTCACTCTCTTGCCTTTACACAGGCCACAGACATCTCCATGGATAGTTCGTGGGCATCTTGCCAGAAAGCCTGCTTGACTGATGTGGGAAACCTAATCCTCTTCCCCCTTTTTCTCACAAAAAAAAACAAGCCACTGGGTCAAGGCTGGTGGGTTCACTCTGCTTCCCTAGGTGGGAGTCGAACAAGCATGCATAGCTGCCAGCTTTGAGATAAATATATTCACCTTTAGCTATTCACTTCACTGGAAACCACTAAGTTGTCTGCTAAATGCTTTGCCATTGCAAATGATTCCAGAAGCAACATAAGCAGTTACATGAGCTCCCGCTGTTCCTGAGCCTCTGCAGTTTACTTACAGTATGTTGCTTTGCATTATTATTCAGAACAAATGGTAAGATATTTCATGCTGATGGACTGCAGGGCATTCTTTGCTCTTTTCTAACCTCTGTGGGAGGTCCCAGTCATTCAGGTTCGAGAAGAGACAAACCAGTAACAATCCCTGTATTCTAACTGAGGAGCACCGAAGGGTGTACTGTTTGCAAAGCAACATAAAGCTTACTGTGGCAAGCCTACATAGTGTCTTGCTGCAGAGCTGGCCACAGACCTTTCCTGAAAGAGCTTATTGATTTGTTTTTGATAAAAAGCCAAGTAGTATGTGTTCTGTGTCAGTTTCTGAATGGTTGGCTCCTGTATTTGTAGTAGGGTTGGAGGCTTTATCATTAACTTTATGAAAGGAAACCGTGAGTTGTTCGGAACATGTACTCGATAAGTGCCAGCAGCTGCTGCAGAGAAGGGGAAAAAAAAAGCTGCACTGGAAGGAGCTGTTGTCTTGATAGTAAGTGCTGCAGTATGGCCACTCCTACTATCTGAGATACTTAACAAATATGTACTGTGACAGTGAATTTGTGTATAGTAGGCAGACCAATGAGAGCCCTCAGCAGCAAGAATACTGTGGGCGTTTATTAGAACAGGTGTTGATGGAGTGTTTCAGCATGGGAATTAATTGGGGTACATAACATTTTTTGTGTTTCACAGGCAATTAGGTAATTGACATGGAGGGTTACATCCTTCCTTTGTTTCATGAATGTTGCTGCATCTGTTTCAGCAGCCTTATTGTGTAGACTTTATTTAAAATATATTTACAGTTAAAGGTACCTTGATGTCATTGCCCACAATTTGTACAGAATTTCCAGCATTGTTTTCTGAAACAAATGTAATGTACTGTATTCATATAACCTGTGTGGATAAAATATAATCGCGCATATAAGTACAAAATGTCCTTCACTGTGATACTGTACTTTAATGTTGTTTCCATGCATTGTGAACCCGTATGCTCTCTTACCTTTCTGTTGTAGAATTGCTTCTATTTGATGCAATTACATTTCAGGATAGTGGTGACAACAGAAAAACGAAAGTACAGCCAAACTGATCGTAACAATAATTTTCAGCCTGTGAACCCTCTTGGGGACAAGCCAGCAATTCCAAAAAACATATTGCCAGTCTAGACTGATTGCACAACCATGGGCAGGGAAAATATGGTCGTAGGCACTTGCGTTTGCTGACAGCAAGCGCTGGTGCCTCTGGATATGCTTTGGAAATCCACACCCTGAAGTGGTTCTTGGCTCCTCCAGTATTGACAGTACCACCTTGTTTGATGACAGTCCAATAACTGGTAGTCAATGTGGCTTTTAAGGGGAAGACCCTGCCTTACCGGCCTTCTTAATTTCTTTGAGGAAGCGACAAGCCAGGTGTACTCTGATAAACCCGACCTGATTTTAAGCTTCCAAAAGTCATTTGATAAAGTTCTACATGAATGATTTTAAAAATATCTTCCATGCTATACACAAATATAATGATTAATTCTTGAGATATAGGGTGTTGCTGTAGCATTCATTGTTCCTCCCGAGTTTCTTGAGAAGTTGAAGGTGGACCTCCTTGAACCACTGACACCCGTATGGAACATGGAGAGTACCTTCTCCATGTTCCAGGATTGTGACACAGCAATGATGAAAGAACAGTGATAAATGTCCAAGTCACTGTGACTTGGAGGCGAATTTGGTGGTGATGGTATTCCCACACACTTACATAGAAACATAGAAAATAGGAGCAGGAGTAGGCCATTCTGCCCATCAAGCCTGCTCCGCCATTCATTACGATCATGGCTGATCATCCAACTCAATAGCTTGCTCCTGCTTTCTTACCATATCCTTTGATCCCTTTCGCCCCAAGAGCTATATCTAACTCCTTCTTGAAAACATACAATGTTTTGGCTCAACTACTTTCTGTGGTAGTGAATTCCACAGGCTCACCACTCTCTGGGTGAAGAAATTTCTCCTCATCTCAGTCCTAAATGGTCTACCCCATATCCTCAGACTGTGACCCTGTTTCTGGACTCCCACCATCGGGAACATCCTTCTGCATCTATCCTGTCTAGTCGTGTTAGAATTTTATAGGTTTCTATGAGATCCCCCCTCATTCTTCTGAACTCCAGTTTTCTATCCATCTCAATACACTACACCCAATCCCATGTGCTTTAATTTTACACGCTAATCTCTTATGTGGGACTTTGTCGAAAGCCTTCTGAAAGTCCAAATAAACCACATCCACTGGCTCCCCCTCATCAACTCTACGAGTTACATCCTCAAAATTCCAGTAGATTTGTCAAGCACAATTTCCCTTTCGTAAATCCATGCTGACTCTGACCGATTCTGCCACTGTTTTCCAAGTGCTCAGCTATTAAATCTTTTATAATGGATTCTAGATTCTCCCCACTACCGACGTCAGGCTGACTGGTCTATAATTCCCTGTTTTCTCTCTACCTCCCTTTTTAAATAGTGGGGTTACATTAACTACCCTCCAATCTGTAGGAACTGTTCTAGAGTCTATGGAATCTCAGACGGTGAGCACCAATGCATCCACTATTTCTGGGGCCACTTCCTTAAGTACTCTGGGATGTAGATTACCAGGCCCTGGGGATTTATTGGCCTTCAATCCCATCAATTTCCCCAACACCATTTCCCTACTAATGCTGATTTCTTTCAGTTCCTCCTCCTCACTAAACCCTATGTTCCCCAACATTTCTGGTATGTTTAGTGTCCTCCTTTGTGAAGACAGAACCAAAGTATGTATTTAGTTGGTCAGCCATTTCTTTGTTCCCCATTATAAATTCCCCTGTTTCTGACTGTAAGGGACCTAGATTTGTCTTCACCAATCTTTTTCTCTTCACATACCTATAGAAACTTTTACAGTCAGTTTTTATGTTCCCCGCAAGCTTACTCTCGTACTCTATTTTCCCCTTCTTAATCAATCCCTTGGTCCTCCTTTGCTGAATTCTAAACTGCTCCCAATCCTCAGGTCTGTTGTTTTCTCTGGCCAATTTGTATGCCTCTTCCTTGGATCTAATACTATCTCTAATTTCCCTTGTAAGCCATGGTTTGGCCTCCTTTCCTGTTTTCCTTTTGCGCCAGACAGGAATGAACAATTGTTGCAGTTCACCCATGCTTTCTATGAATGTTTGCCATTGCCTATCCACCGTCATCCCTTGAAGTAACATTTCCCAATCCATCATAGCCAACTCGCGCCTCATACCATTGTAGTTTCCTTTATTAAGATTCAGGACCCTAGTCTTAGAATCAACTACGTCACTCTCCATCTTGAAGAAGAATTCTATCATATTATGGTCACTCATCCCCAAAGGGCCTCGCACAACTAGATTGCCAATTATTCCTTCCTCATTACACAATACCCAGTCTAGGATGGCCTGTTCTCTAGTTGGTTCCTCAACGTATTGGTCCAGAAAACCATCTTGTATGTACTCCAGGAATTTCTCCTCTACGTTATTGTTACTAATTTGATTTGCCCAATCTATATGCAGGTTAAAGTCACCCATAATTACAGATGTTCCTTTATTGCATGCATCTCTAATTTCCTGTTTAATGCCATTCCCAACATCACCACTACAGTTTGAGGGTCTATACACAACCCACATTAATGTTTTTTGCCCCTTAGTTTTTCTCAGCTCTACCCATACAGATTCCACATCGTCGCTATTGCGTTAATTTCCTCTTTAACCAGCAATGCAACTCCACTGCCTTTTCCTTTTTCTCTGTCC
The DNA here is from genome assembly GCF_964194155.1 of Cetorhinus maximus. Classification (NCBI taxonomy): domain Eukaryota; kingdom Metazoa; phylum Chordata; class Chondrichthyes; order Lamniformes; family Cetorhinidae; genus Cetorhinus; species Cetorhinus maximus. The sequence goes on from NC_135886.1 coordinate 124,205,414, forward strand.
TTCCTAAATACTGAATACCCCTGGATGTTCAGTTCCCACCCCTGGTCACCCTGCAGCCATGTCTCCGTAATCCCGACTATATCATACCTGTTTACATGTATTTGCGTGGTTAATTCATCCACTTTATTGCGAATGCTCCTCGCGTTAAGGCACAAAGCCCTTAAAGCTTGTATTTTTAACATTACTTGTCGTGTTCCCACTATTTTTCGCTGAGGCCCTGTTTGATTCTTGCCCTTGATTTCTCTGCTTATCACTTTTCTTATTCCCCTTTCTGTCTTTTGTTCTTGTCCTTGATTCCCCCTCCTCTGACTCCTTGCATAGGTTCCCATCCCCCTGCCATTTTATTTTAAACCCTCCCCAACCACTCTAGCAAATATTCCCCCTAGGACATCAGTCCCGGTCCTGCCCAGGTGTAACCCATCCAGTTTGTACTGGTCCCACCTCCCCTAGAACAGGCCCCAATGCCCCAGGAATCTGAAACCCTCCCCTTCACACCATCTCTTCAGCCACGTATTCATCCGATATATCCTGCTATTTCTACTCTGACTAGCATGTGGCACTGGTAGTAATCCTGAGATCACTACCTGTGAAGTCCTACTTTTCAACTTCCTAATTGCCTATATTCTGCTTTTAGGACCTCATCCCTTTTTTTACCTATGTCGTTTGTACCAATGTGTACCACGACCACTGGCTGTTCACCCTCCCCCTTCAGAATGTCCTGTAGCCGCTCTGAGACATCCTTGACCCTAGCATCAGGGAGGCAACATACCTTCCTGGAGTCTCGTTTGCGGCCTCAGAAATGCCTATCTATTCCCCCTACAATTGAATCCCCTATAACTATTGCGTTCCCACACTTTTTACTCCTCCCCTGTACAACAGAGCCAACTGTGGTGCAATGAATTTGGCTGTTGCTGCTTTCCCCTGAGAGGCCATTCCCCCCAACAGTATCCAAAGTGGCATATCTGTTTTGCAGGGGAATAGCACAGGAGATTCCTGCACTGTCTGCCTAGTCTTCTTGCTCTGCCTGGTGGTCACCCATTTCCTTCCTGCTTGTGGACTCTTAGCCTGCGGTGTGACCATCTCTCTTTACGCACTATCCACAGTACTCTCCACGTCGTGGATGCTCCACAGTGTCCCCAGCTGCTGCTCCAGCTCCGAAACCCAGGCTTCCAGGAGCTGCAGCTGGAGACGCTTCCTGCACGCATGCTGGCCCCGGGCACTGGAAATATTCCCGGCTTCCCACATAGAGCAGGAGAAGCACACCACGGCTTTGAGCTCTCCTGCCATGAGTTACCCTTTTAAATTAAATTATACCTTTTGAAAGATACTTAATATCAAATAATATCAACAACTCAAGGGCCCTCCTTCCCTGCTCCTTGTTATTACAGAATATAGCCCTTACAAAGGATGAACCACAAAATAAGACCTTAAAAACTATAAGCGATAAAAGTAGTAAATACTTACCTGACCACACTCATGGTACTCAAAGGACCACCTCGTTCCCTCCTCACCAACTCCCTCCTCACCAACTCCCTCAGTCACCAAACTCCAACTTATGCACTCTACTGTAGCCCAAAGCAGCACTCCAGTGCAGACAAAGTGAGCACTGTAAGATGGCCTTTTTTTTACTCTCTGAATCTAGCCTCTGAAAACCTGTTTAAGCCAGTTGTCTAATTAACTAGTTGCTGCAAGCAGAGCCTGCATAAAGCCTGTTTTAAAACTGGCCTAAATCTCACCTTCTTCCAACCGAAACAGCAACTTTTAGTTAATTACTAAATTAAAGAAAGACTAGACTTTAGATAGAAATTAACCCTTAAATTCCCTCAGTCACCAAACTTAAGCACTCTACTGCAGCCCAAAGCAGCACGCCAGTGCAGACCTTGCTGCCCTTGCCCTTCTAGGTGGTGAAGATTATGCATTTGAGAGGTGCTGCTGAAAAAACATTAGCAAATCGCTGCAATGCGCACTGAAACCACAGCTGTTTAGCCTAATGGATGAAATGCTGATAAAGCTGACAGCTGGATATGTCAAGCTTTTTAAGTGTTGTTGCAGCTGCACCCATCCAGGTAAGTGGAGAGTATTCCATCATACTCCTGACTTATGTCTTGTAAGTGATGGAGAGACTTTGAGCCACTCAACACAGAATACCTAGCCTCTAACATGTTTGAGTAGCAATGGCGTTTGTGTAGTCGATCCATTTTAGTTTCTGGTCATCAATGATGTCCAGGATATAGATGGTGGGGAACTCGGTGGTAATGTGAAAGGGATGCAATTGTGATCTCTCTTGTTGGAGACAGTCATTAGCTGACACTTGTGTGGTACGGATTTTACCTGTCGCTTAGACTAATAAGGCTAAATGTTGCCCAGGTTTTGTTGCATATGGGCATGGATTTCTTCATTGTCTGAGGAGTTGCAAATGCAACTGAACAATATGTAATCATCATTTTGCATTCCCACTTATGACCTTTTGATGACAGAAGGTAATTTATAAAAGTTGAAGATGGATCGGGAACATGCTGAGACTGAGCTGGATGGGTATTGGGGAATGGAGTTGAGGATGTTCAAATGAAAGACAGTCTCTGCTGAGAAGTTGTTCAAAATGTTCAGTGAATACTGACTGCCTCCCTGTCCTTGATGAACTCCCTTCCATGCTTGGCCGTCAGTGGGGTTAGCCCTTGCGTGCTTGAGCCATAGGTTATTTTGACAGTGCTGAAGAAACCATGCATGACATGGGTGTCCACGGGTTGCTGGATCTCTTGTGCTCTTTCTACCCACTATTTGTTCTTTTTATTGCTGGTTTTGTGCTGTACTGCTGCCTGTAGGACTGTTGCTTCTCTCTTGAGGTGTGGTGAAGTTTTGAGTCTGGGAAAGCTCATGAGAAGAAGAACTATCAGCAGTGTTTTCACAAGATCCTCCAAATCCTGTGGCAAGAAAGGTGGTCCAACAGTAGCATCCTTTTCCAAGTCAACATGCCCAGCATCGAGGTGCTAATCACTCAAAACCAGCTCACTACAGAGGATACAAAAAACATCCCGATAATAGCCGTAAATCAAGAGGTGGAAGGGAGAGGGGAATTCGGTGAAATTACAACCGCTGGGGAAGCCTTACTGAGTAATCCGTTGGAGCTGTGGGCTGACAAGTCTCCAGGTCCTGATGGACCTCATTCTAGGGTCTTAAAAGAGGTGCCTAATGAGGTAGCAGATGCGTTGGTGTTAATTTTCCAAAATTCCCTAGATTCTGGAAAGGTTCCATCAGACTGGAAAGTAACAAATATAACCCCTTTATTCAAGAAGGGAGGGAGGCAGAAAGCAGGAAACTTTCAGCCAGTTGGTCTGATGTCTGGCGTGGGGAAGGTGCTAGAATCAGTCGTTAAGGAGGTTATAGCTGGGCACTTAGAAAAACTCAAGTTGGCTAGGAAGAGTCAGCATGGTCTTGTGAAAGGTAAATCATGTTTAACCAATTTATTGGGGTTCTTTGAAGGAGTAACTTGCACCATGTAGAAAGGAGACCCTGTATATGTGCTGTACCTGGATTTCCAGAAGGCATTTGATAAGGTGCCACATCAAAGGTTATTGCAGAAAAATAAAAGCTCATGGTGTAGGGGGTAACATATTAGCCTGGGTAGAAGATTGGTTGGCTGGCTGGCAGAAAACAGGGAGTATGCATAAATGAGTCATTTTCTGATTGGCAGGATGTAATGAGTGGGGTCTGTGCTGGGGCCTCAACTTTTAACAATTTTTTTTAATGACTTAGATGAGGGAAACAAAAGCATGGTAGCTAAATTTGCAGATGACACAAAGATAGGTAGGAAAATATATTGTGAAAAGGGCATAAGGTGTTTGCAGACCAGTATAGATAGGTTGAGCGAGTGGGCAAAAATCTGGCAGATGGAGTATAATGTGGGGAAATGTGAAGTTGTTCACTTTAGCAGGAAGAATAAAAAAGCAGAGCATTACTTAAATGGAGAACGACTGCAGAATTGTGAGGTGTAGAGGGATCTAGGTGTGCGAGTGCATGAGTCAGAAAAAGTTAATACGCAGGTACAACACACAATTAAAGCGGCTAATGGAATGCTATCCTTTATTATGAGAGTAATTGAACATAAAAGTAAGGATGTCATGCTTCAGTTATACAGGGCATTGGTGAGACCACATCTTAAATATTGTGTGCAATTTTGGTCTCCTTATTTAAGGAAGGATGTAAATGCATTGGAGGTGGTTCAGCAGAGGTTTACTAGCTTGATACCTGGAATGAGTGGGTTGTCTTAGGAGGATAGGTTGGACAGGGTGGGCTTGTTTCCACTAGAGTTTAGAAGAATGAGGGGGTGACTTGATTGAAGTATATAAGATCCTGAATGGTCTAGATGCGGAAATGATGTTTCTTCCTGCAGGTGAATGCAGAACCAGGCGGCACTGTTTTAAAATTACAGGGTGCCCTTTTAGGACAGAGGTGAGGAGAAATTTTTTCTGAGGATTGTTGTGATTTTGGAATTCTTTGCCTCAGAAGGCAGTGGAGGTGGGGGGTCATTGAATATCTTTTAAGGCAGATGTAGATAGATTCCTATCGGGAACAGATAGGAATGTGGAATTCAAAACGCAAACAGATCAGCCATGATCTTATTTAATGGTGCATCAGGCTGGAGGGGCTGAATGGCCTACTTCTGCACATATTTTGTACGTTCATATGACATGCCGTTCATATGCCTGACACCAGACTCCTGAGCAACTGTTCTTCTTGGAACTCAGTAGCAGCAGGAGACTCCCTGGAGGATAGCGGAACACTTTAGGGATGTCCTCGAAGCATCCCTGAAGCGATCAAACATCCCAGACTGGGCAAAATGGAGAAGGTTTATTCGGAGAAGGCACTGAACACAACGAGAGACTTCGTCGGGAGCACACGGGCAGAATTAAGGCGTTGGAAAGAGCGCACAAACCTTCAAATCTATCTTAAAGCAGCACCTGTGTCGCATGTGGCAATGGACTTTTCAGCCGTTTCAGAAACCATCGAACCGGAGTGGAAACAAGTCATCCTTGATCCCAAGGGATTGTCTAAGGAGGAGGAGTTGAAGATGGTTGGGCCTAGGACACTACCTTCAGGACTTTCTGCTGCCATGTTTTGGGGCTGATATGAATGTCTTCCAAAAACCATAGCTATTGTTAATTTGTGCCAGATATGCTTCTGGCCAATAGAAAATTTTCTTCTCTTACCAGAGATCCTTGATGCCTCATTCATTGTGAAACTTGGCTCTTCTTTCCTTGTTTGGGCAAAGGCTGTAAAGGAGCCTGGTTGTAATGCCTGGAGCTGAGTGGTCCTGGCAGAATGTAAACTGAGCATCTGTGAGCATTACATCAGTAAATGTTGGTTGATAGTACTGTTGATGACTCCTTCTATCACTTTGCTGATGGTTGGGAGTAGGCTGATGGGATGATAAATTGTCCATCTCATTAGTGAAGTAGGAGTGCTGAAATGACAATAAGCACCAGCAATATCTTGTAACAGATTCACTTCCCACCACTGCTGGGGTCAATGTGAGTGGTTATTTTCAGAGTAGTAAGCAGCTAATAGCTTTTATTTTATATACAAGTAGTTAAAAGACTGGAATAACCCTCTAACCACCAAGCTGCTCTCCCTCCACCTATTTGAAATTCAGTTAAACCATTCCCAAGTATAGGTGTATATTGTTGCCTGGAACTCAAATGCACCTTCTAGCAAATGAGTTGTGGAGATTCCCTATCAGGCCATTAAGTGGTAGGCCAGTAGTGGATGCTGCACCATGTGCCTGATGTATCAAGTTTGTTTATCTTTTTTGTATTGGCTGATTTACAAATAGCATTGATCTGATTGGTAGGGGAGTCTGGATTTTATTTGCGCATAGCACAGAAAATCACTTTCTTATGGAAAATCACTGAGGGACAGAAATTCCTATTCTTACCTGATGCCCATATAGCATACTTTCCAGCAGAAACCACTGGATGCTGAACCGAAATGGGACCAACAGACTTCTTTTTGCCTTCACCTTAACTCAGGGCACTACGCACTTGAGCTAAGTTCAGTTGGTTTAATACATTGGATGCACCTGAGATTGTTTTGCTTCTTATGACCCAGTTGCATTAACAGCAGTCTATTTTTCAATGGAACCATTAGTAGAGCCCTAATATATGTCTGTATAACTGAAAATCAATTTTCTGAATTTAATTAATGCTTAAATTCAACAGTTAAAACTGTGGTTCAGGTCCGTGGATTGCTGTTGGACCACACTAATGTATAGCAGATGATCCTGGAGCAGCACTTAATACAGTCACAAAAGGTGAAGTGGTGACAGGCCCCTTTCTGCTGTTCTATTTTGTATTCTTTGATGGGATATGAGCTGCGCTAGCCAGGCCAGCATTTGTTTCTCACCCCAAATTACCCTTGAGAAGGTGGTGATGAGCTGCCGTCTTGAACCGCTGCTGTGCACCTGTTGTAGATACACCCACAGTGTTGTTAGGAAGGGAATTCCAGGATTTTGACCCAGCAACAATGAAGGAATAGTGATATAGTTCCAAGTCAGGATGGTGTGTGGTTTGGAAGGGAACTTGCAGGTGATGGGGTTCCCATGCATCTGCTTCCCTTGTCCTTCTAGGTGGTAGAGGTCATGGGTTTGGGAGGTGCTGTCGAAGGAGCCTTGGTGGGTTCCTGCAGTGCATCTTGTATATGGTACACACTGCTGTCACTGCACATCAGTGGTGGAGGTAGTGAATGTTTTTGGTGGTGGATGGGGTGCCAGTCAAACAGGCTGCTATGTCCTCGATCATGTTCAGCTTGAGTGTTGTTGGAGCTGCACTCAGAGTCATATAGGTCTACAGCACAGAAAATGGCCCTTTGGGCCATCGAATCTGCACCAGTCAAACAAGTACCTAACTATTCTAATCCTATTTTCCAGCACTAGGCCCATAGCCTTGGATGCCATGGCATCGCAAGTGCACATCCAAATATTTCTTAAGTGTTATGAGGGTTTCTGCCTCCGCCACCTTTTCAGGCAGTGAGTTCCAGATTCCCACCACCCTCTGGGTGAAAAAATTCTTCCTCACATCCCCTCTAAACCTCCTGCCCTTTACCTTAAATCTATGCCCCCTGGTTATTGATCCCTCCACCAAGGGGAAAAGTTCCTTCCTGTCTACCCTATCTATGCCCCTCATAATTTTATACACCTCAATCATGTCCCCCCTCAATCTCCTCTGCTCCAGGGAAAATAACCCCAGTCTATCCAATCTCTCCTCATAACTAAAACTCTCCAGCCCAGGCAACATCCTGGTAAATCTCCTCTGCACTCTCTCTAGTGCAATCACATCCTTCCTATAATGTGGATTCCAGAACTGCACGCAGTACTCTAGCTGTGGCCTAACCAGTGTTTAATACAGTTCCAGCATAACCTCCCTGCTCTTATATTCTATGCCTTGGCTAATAAAGGCAAGTATCCCATATACCTTCTTAACCACCTTATCTACCTGTCCCACTAGCTTAAGGGACATGCATACCAAAGTCCCTCTGATCCTCAGTACTTCCCAGGGTCCTACCATTCATCGTGTATTCCCGTGCCTTGTTTGTCCTGCCCAAGTGCATCACCTCATACTTATCCGGATTAAATATCATTTGCCACTGATCAGCCCATCTGACCAGCCCGTTTATATCCTCCTGTAATCTAAGGCTATCCTCCGCACAATTTACCACCCCACCAATTTTCGTGTCATCCGCGAATTTACTGATCAACTCTCCTACATTCAAGTCTAAATTGTTTATATTTACCACAAACAGCAAGGGACCCAATACCGATCCCTGTGGAACCCCACTGGAGACAGGCATCCAGTCACAAAAACACTCCTCGACCATCGCCCTCTGCTTCCTGCCACTCAGCCAATTCTGGATTCAATTTGCCAAATTGCCTTGGATCCCATGGGCTCTTACCTTCGTTATCAGTCTCCCATGTGGGACTTTATCAAAAGCCTTGCTGAAGTCTAAGTAGACTACATCAAATGCATTGCCCTCATCTACACACCTGGTCACCTCTTTGAAAAATTCAATCAAATTGGCTAGACATGACCTCCCCTTAACAAAACCATGCTGACTGTCCTTGATTAATCCCTGCCTCTCCAAGTGTAGATTAATTCTGTCCCTCAGAATTGCTTCCAATAGTTTCCCCACAACTGAGGTTAGACTGACTGGCCTGTAGTTCCCTGATTTCCTCCCTTCTTGAATAACGCTACGACATTGACTGTCCTTCAGTCCTCTGGCACCTTTCCTGTGGCCAGAGAGATATTGAAAATTATTGCCAGCACCCCTGCTATCTCCTCCCTTGCCTCACTCAACAGTCTGGGATACATTTCATCCGGGCCTGGAGATTTATCTACGTTTAAACCTGCCAGACTACTTGGAACCTCCTCCCTTTCTATGCTAATTTCTTTAATTATATCACAGTCCTTCTGCCTGATTTCCATACGCATGTCATCCCTCTCAATTGTGAATACCGACACAAAGTATTCATTTAGAACCCTACCTACGTCTTCTGGCTACGCACAAAAGTTACCACTGTGGTCCTTAATGGGCCCTATTCTTTCCCTACTCTTACTCTTAATGTACTTGTAAAATAACTTTGGATTTTCCTTTATTTTACCTGCCAATGTGTTTTCATGCCCCCTTTTTGCTTTCCTAATTTCCTTTTTAAGTTTCCCCCCTACACGTTCTATACTGCTGTAGGGCTTCTGCTGTTATGAGCCCTCGGTATCTGCCATAAGCTTCCCCTTTTCTCTTTATCCAATCCTGTATATCCCTGGATTTGTTGGTCCCACCCTTAATCTTTACTGGAATATGTTGGCCCTGTACTCTCCCTATTTCCTTCTTGAATGAATCCCACTGCTCTGATGCAGATTTACTTATAAGTACCTACTCCCAGTCCACTCTGGCCAAATCATATCTGATCTTATTAAAATCAGCCTTCCCCCAATTTAGAACTCTGATTTCTGGCCCATTCTTGTCCTTTTCCATAACAACCTTGAATCTAACGAAGTTATGATCACTATCTACAAAATAGCTCCCCCACTGATACCCCTACCACTTGCCCGGCTTCATTTCCTAAAATTAAGTCCAGGACTGCCCCCTCACTTGTGGGACCTTCTACGTACTGGCTTAAAAAGCTCTCCTAGATGCATTTTAAGAATTCTGCTCCCTCTAAACCTATCACACTATGACTAACCCAGTTAATGTTGGAGAAGTTGGAATCTCCCACTACTACTACCCTATTATTTTCACACTTCTCTGAAATTTGCCTACATATCTGCTCTTCTATTTCTCTCTGACTGTTTGGGGCCTATAGTACACTCCCAGCAATGTGATTGCACCTTTTTTGTTTTTATGTTCTACCCATATGGCTTCATTTGAGGAGCCTTCTAAGATGTCATCCCCCTTTACCGCTGTAATTGATTCCTTGATCAATATTGCAATACCTCCTCTTTTACCTCCTTCCCTGTCTCGCCTGAAGACCCTATATCCTGGAATAATGAGCTGCCAATCCTGCCCCTCTCTCAATCATGTCTCTGTGACAGCAATGACATCATACTTCCATGTGTTAATTTGCATCCTCAACTCATCTGCCTTATTTGTCAGACTCCTTACATTAAAATAAATACCATGCAACCTTGCCAAACCCCTTGTGCTTTAACTGGCCTATAATTTCTATGCTTTACAGACTCACTTAATCTCTCTTCTAATTTTGGCTTTGCATCTCCCCCTGCTGAACCTCCTCTCAGGATCCCATTCCCCTGCCAAGTTAATTTAAACCCTCCCCAACAGCACTAGCAAACCTCCCCACAAGGATGTTGATCCTATTCCGGTTCAGGTGCAACCCATCCTCCTTGTACAGGTCCCACTGCCCCCAGAAACGGTCCCAATGTCCCAGAAATCTAAAGCCCTCCGTACTCCACCATCTCTCCAGCCACACATGCATCTGGACTAACCTCCTATTTCTATACTCACTAGCATGTGGCACCGGAAGTAATCCAGAGATTACTACCTTTTGAGGTCCTGTTTTTTAATCTGCTTCCAGCTCCCTAAATTCTGCTTGCAGTACCTCATCCCTCTTTCTACCTATGTCGTTGGTACCAATATGTACCACGATTTCTGTCTGTTTGCCCTCCCCCTTTAGAATGCCCTGTAGCCATGCAGTGACATCCTTGACCCTGGCACCAGGGAGGCAACATACCATCCTGGAGTTATGTCTACGACCACAGAAATGCCTGTCTGTTCCCCTTACTATCGAGTCTCCTACCACTCTTGCACTTCCCTTTTTCCTCCCCCCTTGTGCAGCTGAGCCACTCACAGTACCATGAGTGTGGCTGCACTCCCCAGAGGAACCGTCACTCTCTCTGTTTTCCAACACAGAAAAACGGTTCTCGAGCAAGATACACCCTGGGGATTTCCTGACTACCTGCCTGACACCATTTTTCTGACTGATGGTCACACGTTCCCTCTCTGTCTGCACTTCTGTAAGCTGTGGGGTGACTACATCTAAAAACGTGCTATCCGTGAAACTCTCAGCCTCGCGGATGCACCTTAGTGCCTCCAGCTGCCGCTCAAGCTCCGAAACTTGGAGCTCAAGTAGCTGCAACTGGTGGCACTTCCTACACACGTGGTCGGCCAGAGCGCAAGGAGCGTCTAGGACTTCGCACAGGTTGCAGGTGGTTCATAACATGGGACTGAGCTGCCCTGCCATGCCTCTAATTGAAAAAAAAACCATACTTTAAGTTAAATACAGTAAAAAAAAAAGTTAAATTATTTATGTATTTTAAATAAAAACTAGAACTCTTACCTCTCCTTAGCTTAATCTGTTTTAAACAGGAGAAAAACTGGAGAAAAACACTTACCAATACTCACTGGTCAGCTCAAAGTTGAGAGCTGATGTCACTTTTTGAAGCTTCCCCGCGCTTGCACTGGTTCTGATCTCTCCGCCGCTCTCTCGCGCTGTCTTGTGATGTCACTCTTGTTATTTTCAACAAGAACTGACTGCAGGACACTCTTCCCAGACTGCTTCACTGTGATGCTGACTGCAGGACACTCTTCCCAGACTGCTTCACCGTGATGCTGACTGCAGGACACTCTTCCCAGACTGCTTCACCGTGATGCTGACTGCAGGACACTCTTCCCAGACTGCTTCACCGCGATGCTGACTGCAGGACACTCTTCCCAGACTGCTTCACAGTGATGTTGACTGCAGGACATTCTTCCCAGACTGCTTCACCGTGATGCTGACTGCAGGACACTCTTCCCAGACTGCTTTACTGTGGTGCTGACTGCAGGGCACTCTTTCCAGACAAGTGGAATGAGTTCCCACTCATCCAGGCAAGTGGAGTGTATTGCATCACAGTCCTGACTTGTGCCTTGTAGATGTTGGACAGGCTTTTGGGAGTCGGGAGGCGAATTACTCACTGCAGGATCCCCAGCCTTTGACCTGCTCTTGTAGTCACAGTATTTATATGGCCAGTCCAATTCAGTTGCTGGTCAATGGTAATCCCGAGTATGTTGATAGCGGGGGAATTCAGCGATGGTAATGCCACTGAACATCAAGGGATGATTGTTAGATTCTCTGTCATTGGAGATCGTCATTGCCTGACACTTGTGTGGTCTGAATGTTACTTGCCACTTGTCAGCCCAAACCTGGATAATGTTCAGGTCTTGCTGCATTTGGACATGGACTGCTTCAGTAGCTGCGAATGGTGATGTCATCAACAAATATCTCCACTTCTGACCTCATGATGGCGAATGGTCATGGGTGAAGTGGCTAAAGATGGTTGGGCATAGGACACTATCCTGAGGAATTCCTGCAACAATGTCCTGGGGCTGAGATGATTGGTCTCTAATAACCATAACCGTCTTCCTTTGTACTAGGTGTGACCTAATGGAGAGTTTTCCCACTGATTCCCATTGTAGTCCCGAGAAATTTGAAGTCACTCAGCCAAATACTGCCTTGATGCCAAGGGCAGTCACTCTCACTTCACCTCTTGAGTTCAGCTCTTTTGACTATATTTGGACCATGGCTATAATAGATCAGGAGCCGAGTAGGAACCCAGACTGAACATCGATATGAATAGGCTATTGCTGTGTAAGTGCTGCTTGATAGCACCGACGGCGACACCTTCCATCTGGGAAGAAGGTAGGTCCTGTCTGGTGCTGGAAAAGGTCTTTGGGTGGGGGGGGTCGGGTGGACGCGGGGGGTTGGGGGGGGGGTGGTGATGAATGCTGGAGACCTTCTGACTGTTACCGGATTAGCAATCTAGAAGAGCTCACAGCTGGTAGCCATTGTCACCATTGCAGGCCTTTCCCATTTCAGGCACTAGGTGCTGTCAATAGGTTGGCCTAGGGTCGGATAACATCTTGCCTATTTAAATTGCCTGTATTTGGAAATATAGATGGGATCAGGTTAAGACAGCTGGACTGTATGTTGTGTGTGCTACAATTGATTGCATCTGGACATAAATTCGCCCTAATGGGTCTGAAATCACCCTACTGAAATTACTTTTTGCTCCAACCCACCTGTAATTTGAGTATTCACTTCTGTTCACTGTAGTTCGAGGACTACTTCCAAACTCTGAAAGTAGTGCAGAAAAAGGTTAAAAGGCTCATGTTCAGAGTCAGAAAGCTGTGTAGGAAATGTAGAAACATAAAAAATAGGAACAGGAATAGGTCATTTGGTCCTTCGAGCCTGTGCTGCCATTCAGTATGATCATGGCTGATTCTCTATCTCAACACCACACTCCCACTCTCTCCCCATATCCCTTGATGCTTTTGGAGTCTAGAATTCTATCTATTTCCTTCTTAAATATGTTTAATAACTTGGCCCCCACCATCTTCTGTGATAGAGAATCCCACGGGTTCACCACCCTCAGTGAAGAAGTTTTTATTCATCTCAGCCCTAAATGGTCTACCCTGTATCCTGGGACTGTGACCCCTTGTTCTAGACCCCCCACCCCCACAGCAAGCAGAAACATCATCCCTGCATCCAGTCTGTCCAGCCCTTTCAGAATTTTATACGTTTCAATGAGATCCCCTCTCATTCTTCTGAACTCCAGTGAATACAGTTGACCCAATCTCTCCTCAAACGACAATCCTGCCATCCCAGGAATCAGTCTGGTGAACCTTGGCTTCACTTCCTCAATGGCAAGTATATCCTTTCTTAGGTAAGAAGACCAAAACCACAGGTATGGTCTCACCAAGGCCTTGTACAGCTGCAGTAAGACATTCTTGCTCCTGTACTCAAGTCCCTTCACAATCAAGGCCAACATATCATTTGCCTTCTTAACTGCTTGCTGCACCTGCACCCAGGTCCCTTTGTACATCAACATTTCCCAATCTATCGTCATTTTGTTTTTTCTACCGAAGTGAATAAGTTCATTGTTATCCACGTTATATTGCATCTGCCATATATTTGCCCACCCACTCAACTTGTCTAAATCGCCTTAAAGCCTCTTTACATCCTTCTTACCACTCACATTCCCACAAAGTTTGGTTCCTTCCTCTAAATCATTGATATATATTGTGAATAGCTGGGGCCCATGCACTGATCCCTGCGGTACCCAACTAGTCACCGCCTGCCACTCCGAAAAAGACCCATTTATTCCTACTCTGTTTCCTGCCTGCTAACCAATTCTCAAACCATGCCAATATATTACTCCGAATCCCACGTGCTTTAATTTTGCACACTAGCCTCTTATGTGGGATTTTATCAAAAACTTTCTGAAAATCCAAATACACCACAACCACTGGTTCTCTCTTATCTATTCTGTTAGTTATGTCCCCAAATAACTCCGGTAGGTTGGTCAAACATGATTTTTCTTTTATAAATCCATGTTAACTTTGTTTAATCCCACCGATATTTTTTAAGTGTCCTGTTATCACATGCTTATAATAGACTCTAGCATTTTCCATCCTACTGATGTTAGGCTAACTGGTCTGTAACTCACTGTTTTCTCCCTCCTCTTTTAAATAGTGGGGTTACATTTTCCACTCTCCAATCTGCCGGGACTGTTCCAGAATCTATACAGAATTTTGGAAGGTGACAACCAACACATCCACTATTTCCATGGCCGCGACCTTTAGTACCCTGGGATGTAGATTATCTGCTTTCAGTCCCATTAAATTCTCCAGCACTAATTTTTTAGTAATAATTTCCTTCAATTCCTCCTTCGTGCTGAACCATTGGTTCCCTAGCATTTCTGGGAAGTTATTTATGTCTTCCTCTGTAAAGACAGAACTAAAGTAGTTGTTTAATTGCTCTGCCATTTCCTTGTTCTCTATTATAAATTCTCCCGTTTTGGACTGTAAGGTACCTAAATTTGTCTTCACCGATCTTTTTCTCTTTACATACTTACGGAAGCTTTTACAGTCCACTTTTATGTTCCTTGCAAGTTTACTCTCGTACCTTTTTTCCCCTTTTAATCGGTCTCTTGGTTCTCCTTTGTTGAATTTTAAACTGCTCCCAATCCTGAGGCTTGCTACTTTTTCTAGCAACTTTATATTACTCCCCTTTGGGTCTAATACATTCCTTAATTTCTTTTATAGCCATGGTTGGGCCGCTTTTCCTGTTGTGTTTTTGTGCCAGAAAGGAATGTATAACTGTTGCAATGTATACATTTGTTCCTTAAATATTAGCCATTGCCTATCCACTGTCATGCCTTTTAATGAATTTCCCCAATCTATCTTGGTCAACTCACGCCTCATACCTTCGTAGCCCCCTTTGTTTAGATTTAGGACCCAGGTTTCAGATTGGACTACTTCACTTTCCATCCAAGTGAAAAATTCTATCAGGTTATGGTCACTGTTCCCGAAAGGTCCACGCACAGCAAGATTATTAATTAACCCCTTCTCATTGCACAATACCAGATTTAGTGTAGCCTGTTCCCTCGTTGGTTTCTTGACGTATTGGTCTAAAAATCCATCTTGTACTCATTCCAGAAATTCATCTGCCACAGTGTCATGGGGAAAGATGAAAAAGACACTTTTTTGTCATCTTTAAAGGAGGTGATTGAGAAGAGGATGTAGAGAAGAGTATAAAGAAATTAGTGAACTAAAAAATATTAACCTGGAGCACGATTTCAAGTTAAAAAGGGACTGCAAGACTGGGAGACATGGGTATAAAGTAGTGAAAGATTAAACTCAGGAATTATATTGGGAAGGCCTTCATGCAGAGAGTAATCATTTCCTGGAATTCCTTTCAGATAAGGTAGTGGAGGTAAAAATTCTGGAAAGGTTAAAGAGAGATTTAGATATGATGGGCACCCTAGATTTTTAGCTGAGCCAGCATTTCCTCCATTTAAACATTGGGAAGGCTAAAACCATTGCCCTCGGTCCCAGTACGTTCACTTGTGAAGGCAGATGTCACAGCCAAATATTAAAAGATGGTAAACAAAAACAGAATTACCTGGAAAAACTCAGCAGGTCTGCCAGCATCGGCGGAGAAGAAAAGAGTTGACGTTTCGAGTCCTCATGACCCTTCGGCAGAACCTGCCGAAGGGTCATGAGGACTCGAAACGTCAACTCTTTTCTTCTCCGCCGATGCTGCCAGACCTGCTGAGTTTTTCCAGGTAATTCTGTTTTTGTTTTGGATTTCCAGCATCCGCAGTAGTTTTTTGTTTTTAAAAGATGGTACTTTGTTAGTACTTCACTGAAATGAAGATCACAAAGTTTCTGTATGGTGAAAGTAAGATTGCAAACAACTTGTACAGATTGTTGATAAATCCAACCCATTCCAACTTCAGGGCATAGCCATTGCTGAAAACCGAGACATGTCTAAGCTTTCCGTCTTGCACTCATCAGGGCACATCGCAAGAATACCAATATAAGGGGAAAACAACAGTTTATACTGTATATGCAGAGAGCGCTGATTGGTTGGCAAGTGGTGTTGCCATGGCGAATGCACCAGTAATGGTGACTGACAGTTAACTGCCAAGCATTGTTTGTTTGAAATTTAAATGAGGCAGCTTGACTCTGATTGGTCAAGGCTTGGCCTAAGGAATGAATCAGTGAATGGTTGTCACTTATTTTGTTTAGCTGAAACAGGTGCAATGTATGTACAAATTCTTTCTGTCTGCAAAGAACAAGGCCTTGTGTATTAATATAAGTAGCTTCCAGTACACGCAAATGTGTGACACTACGAGACTGACTGACAATCTTAAATTGGTTGTTACTGTAACTCTTAGCATGCTGAGAATTATTTAGCAAATGTTGTCCAATCACAGAATCACATCTAATGTTGGACACTGTTTTGAGTTTTGCAAGCATGGGTTGGTTGGGTATGGTTTGTAACTTGCCCATTACGAACAGCAGCTGGGACATGCTGTTTGATATGATCCACCAGTTTTTGGGACATACGGCCTACATACCTAGCATCACACTGGCACTGAAATTCATATACCGCATTACTCATTTGTATGAGAGGCAGAACATCTTTTTGGCTTGACGACAGCATCCTGTTACTGGCGAATACCATTCATGTTGATACTGCATAGTAGCAGCGTGGTACAGCTAGCTTCACCTGTTGCTCAAATTTTTAATATTCCTTGCCCTTCCAGGGTAATTCGAGGTCATCTGGGCACTTTTCAGGGCCGAAAGTGACGGCCTTAGGCCCGTTCATGAGTTTGTGAGGTATAAAGCGCTAAATGATATGATCAAAGTAGCTATTATCCTGCAGAATGCCTTTGATGCGCCCTATTTCAGCATCAAGCTTGCATGGTGAGCAAATGGCTTGGGCCTTATTTACAAGTTTGCCGATAAGACCAATTTCATAGCGTGTGGAACTATAAGAATCCCAAATTGTATATTGACCAGTGAAAGTAGGCTGGCGGTAGGCCGTGGTAGAGAAACCCCTGGCAGATTTCTCAACTAGTACATCAAGGAAGGGGAGTTCGTTTGACTGCTCCATTTCAAGGGTGGATTTGAGCGCAGGATGGAGCCCATTAAGACATGTAAGGAAATTATTACATGCAGCTGCGGATTTAAATATAGCAAACGCATCTTCCATATATCGGAAATATGCGAGGGATAGGTGGTTAGGTGTCATTCCATCAAAGACAACTTTGTTGGGCTCCATGAGAAAAGTGTTTGTGAGAGCTGGTCCTAGAGGAGATCCCATGCCAACACCATCTATTTGGGCATACATGGTGTCATTAAAACTGAACTCAATTTTGCGAGTCGCCGAGCGTGATTCACGCATTGGTGGCGGTTCTAGATCTCCATGATATCGTGCTGAAATAGGGCACATCAAAGGCACCCTGCAGCATAATACACATACTTTGGGGGGGGGGGGAAAGGGGAGAAAATTGGAATAAAATAATTGAATGTTGTAATTATTGTAAAGCAGCCAGCCCAATGACCAAGTACAACAGTCAAAAATAGCCTGTTCAGAATGGTAATCTTATAACATAGTATGTAATTTTCTTTCTATTAAAATAAAATAAAATGGTGATTTAAATCTAGTCCATGTGCAGAGAACCCAAAATGGTTCTTATGACATCAAAATCAGGAGGAATACTCATGAGACTTGTTTTTAAGGAGATTGAATAATAAGGTTAATTTTCCTTGAATAATTGTAACTTAAACTAGTTTCCCTACCCCATAATTGCTTTATATTTTGAATCTCATTAACACTTTTCAGGTAGCTGCATTAGTTTCTCATGTCTAATCACTTTATTGGGCATTTGGCAGGCTGTGTGGGAATTTTAAAAATAAATTGTTCTCAAGATATGGGTGTCGCATGCTGTGCTGCTCTTCTTGTCTATCCCCAAGTGGCTTGTTAGGTATTAGTGCACTGACTTGAATCTAATGTGTCTGTTAGAGTCAAGTGCTCATTTTATAACAGAAAGTACAACCTGACATCCAAACCAAACCTGCTCCATTCCCAATGGGCGGATTATGATAAAATCAGGACTAAAGTGTCAACCATGGGACGTGAGTCCTGCTTAGGCCAGATCTGGCTGTGGGCAGCAGTTTCTCTTTTCTGAAGGCTATTGGTCATCTAGCTGTGTTTTGTGGCAGCCCAGCAGCTTTAATGGTCAGCTCGCTGGGGCCAGTCCACAAAACTATCCAATTTATTATGCTCGGTTGCACAACTTGTGATGGGATTTGAACTTGTAATCTCTGGGCTGATACTCAATTACCACTACACTACCAACAAAGACAGTTTAAACTGAGCAATGGGCAGTTCTAGGGCACAAAGCACACACCCTTCTCATTAATAATCAAGCAACTGACTGATCTTCCAATCTCTTTTGCATAATAGCATGCAATGTTTTAGGCCTGGATTTTATGGTTATAATGACAGCACCGCGCTACTGTGTGAAACTGACGGCAAGCTCTGGCATCTGCACGGATGCAGTTACATGCAGAAATCTGGAAATTACTGCCAGGGATACCCTGCTCTTCACAGGGTGCACTGCTGGAGTCCTCACTTGAAGCGGTGATTTGTTGAGAAATTTAGTTTTTTATGTCTATTCTCGTTATAAAAACCATTGAAAATATTACACCGTGTTGAATGAAGTGTAGCTGAGTATTTAACAGCGTACTAAGTCATAATTACTGCTGAACAACCTCTCTGGCTCTGCACAAGTAATTTTAGAAGTCTGGAGTGTCATTCCCTCCATTCCATAATAAAAATTCCCCAGATTTTTAAAAAGCAATATATTTTTTAATGTGTATGATATTTCAGCTTCTACGTTCATCCCATGTGTATGCCCCAATCTTTATTTCACCCTTGTAGGATGATTATAATGGGAATGGTAATCGGCATATTTTACTTCCTGGTTTGTTGTCTGAGAATTCTTCAATCTGATTGGCTGCTCAGACTGCTCAATTAATTCACTATTCCTGGATACCAGAGATCCCCTATAGCAGGAGCCAGAATGAAATTGGCGTTGTAGTAAGGAAAATCTACACCATTCAGCTTACTAGATCTTTGTGGGCGGTTTCTTTTAAGGCTAGCAGTAATGCGGTCCTTTTGACACTGCTGCAGAATCTGGTCCTAGGTGTTCTGGAGCTGTGTTTAATTTAACTTTAGTGAAGTGGAAAAATCTTGCAGAATATTTCATCAGGAATTGTGAAATTGGCTGAATGGCGATTGTTTTTGTTTTAATTCTAAGGAAATTATAACAGTTACTGTTTCTCAAAGACGTGATATGAAAGAATACTGTTGTAAAATATAGGTTTATATTTTCCTGCTCTCTTCTTAATCTTGAGGTCTAAGGCCTGCATCTTCTACTGAGGCTTGAAGTATGCTAACCTTCAAGATATCTAAATGTTCCCAGGGATGAAATGACATTCTCAGCCAAAAGACACTTGCAGCAGGAGAACCTGGTGAGAGAGATGCAAGGTAATAGCTGGCTGTTTTTGCAAGAAACATGTGAATTGGACAGCCTGGCCTGCCTAAGGGCTAATAGTCAATTGTTGGCACAGCTTTAGTGGAAACCAAAGAGAATTAATTTAAGAGAATTAGAGAAAATTAGGAACACCCATACTATAAGAGAAATCCTAACGGATAGAGCCACAGCCTGCATAATGTACTAAGATGCACAGATAGCAGATTTCTTTTCATTCATTCATGGGATGTGGGCTTCGCTGGTTGGGCCAGCATTTATTGCCCATCCCTACTTGCACTCAGAAGGTGGCGGTAAGCTGCTGTGGTAAAGTGAGGTACCCTGTCCCTTTAAGAGAATGCAAATATACTGATCATGTGACAGCACTGACAAATCACTGTACAGCATGGGCAACTGGGAACTGTAAGTTTAGTTCTGGAGGTTTCTGAGTGAGCACATATGACCTGGTGCTCTGCCCTATGTCTCAATAAACCATCACTGTTTATTCTTACATCAGTCTCTCCCCGTTATTGTTGCAAGTAGCAATTGGTGAGAACATAGGAAGAGTTCGGTTGACCAACGAGCTCATTTGCCCAAGACATAAAAGTGGCGACAAGGATAAAGAACGAACGAAAATAAATTTCAAGACAGGTGAGCAAAGCTTTGGAAAGAGCACTTGTACTTACCTTGTAAGATAGGAGATGGCTGGCAAACGGAGCGGAAAGCAGTGCTGCAGTTTAAAATTAAAAATAAAATACCCTGTAGAATCGTGACCACGGGGATCCCGCCAAGACTTGAAAAGAGCGTGAAACCCAGCAGAGAAAAGCTGACAGCTGCACAGACAGTTTTCAAAAAAAGAAAAGTGACTGCTGTTAAAGTGACAATACATTTAAAAGGGTAAACACATGAAAAATGGCTATGGACAGAAAATTATAAGAGACCCCAGAGAGAGTACGACTCTGCGGTGAGCCAAACACCTAAATTCGTCATTACCTGGAAAGCCTATTGGAAGTGCAGTCCCCTTGCAGTCATTCATGATGCTGCAGTTCGGGCCTGTTCATTCGACCCCATTTCAGATGACTGGTCTCAGTATGTCGAACGCCTAGCATTCTTTTTTACCGCTAATGACATCGCCGGGGTGGGGGAGGGGGGGATTCTTTTGTCCTCATGCAGGAGCAAAATGTATGGGCTAATCTGCAGCCTTATGCCACCTAGTGCCCCAGACTCGAAGACTTTCAACGAGTTGATAAAAATTGTATTGAGTCACCTGAGACCAAAGCCCTCAGTCACTATGTAGCGCTTCAAGTTCAATTCATGCAACAGGCTTCCAGAGGAAACAATAGCTGACTATATGGCCGGTTAAAGGCATTAACTGAACATTGCGAGTTTGGGGCATTAGTGATACGTTGAGAGACCAGCTGATATGCGGGATTGGAGATGATACTATCCAAAGGTGTTTGTTCGTCGAATCTAGTCTAGACTTTAATAAGGCATTAGAATTAGCTACCGTGATGGAGAGCACTGTTAGACATTCTGAAGTTATAAAAGGTGCACACAATGGTGTCTTCGATCTGGTCAAGCAGGACAATCCGGCAACAAAAGGCGTGAAAACTTTGGACTCCATGGAAAGGCAGGAAACGCTCTCTAGCTCCAGACCATTGAAAACAACGGTACTGCAGTGAAAACCCATAAAATGAATGAGAGAAATACATCCAGGCCTCCAGGAAGTGAACGAGAACTCAAACAAGGCGAGTCCTTTTTCTGCCACCGCTATAGCCACATAATGCAGCGCTGCAGAGGAAGGCTAAAACAACACTCTAAAGGCAGAAGGAAAAATTGTGAAATATGCCTCATGGAAGAACCAGAAGAAATAGAATCAGACATCCATTCATTATATAACCTCAAAATGGGTAGAACCAAGCCAACCCAAGTAGCAGTTACAGTTAATGGACAACCCATTAAGATGGTAGTTTGATACAGAAATTTCGATGTCCGTCATTGGAGAGCATATATTTAGGTATCTGAGTTAAGGAACCCATCCTTTGAAGTTAGAAGTTTCGGAGACAAAGCGGACGACATACGCAGGTGAAGAAATAAGCCTGAAAGGGCTATGTCAAGTCTCGGTGACATATGGAGATCAATCTGAAAGGTTGACTTTGTTAGTGATAGCTGGACAGGGCCCCAGCTTAATAGGCTGAAAATGGCTCGAAAAGATTAAATTGAAATGGGCCAAAATTTTTCAAATTACAGTGAAAAGCTTACAAGAATTGTTGCATAATTATGTTTTCAACGACGAGCTGGGAAGGATTCGAGGGCTACAGGCCTAGATCCATGTAGTCCCAAATTCAACCCCCAGATTTATAAGAGCCAGACCAGTCCCTTATGCTCTACGGAACAAAGTTGAAACCCACTGGGATTACTTGCAGAAGATAAAGCGATACTACCTATCGCGTCGGCTCACATCCAGAGATTGGCCCTAGTTATTAGCCGCCTATGAATATGCTTTTGCTCACCGTTCGGGAACTCTCCATCACACATGCCGACGCACTAAGCTGCCTTCCCCTGCCTGCTAATAACGGGGAGGCTCTGATTCCCCAGGAACTGGTCTTAGGGCTAAATTTTCTGGATTCCACCCCTGTTCAGACCAGATAAATCCGTGAGCGGACATTTGTCTAAAGTCTGGGAGCAGGTCTTGAATTGTTGGTCGGGTGGATCTAAATCTGAGGAGATGAAGCTCTATTCTGATCGCAAATATGAACTCTCCTGCCAGGATGGCATATTACTCTGGGGAACAAGGGGTATCCTGCCCCTGAGGGGGCGAATGCCATTATTAGCTGAGCTACATAGTGCTCACCCGGGCATTAGAAGGATGAAGATGCTTGCACGCAACTATTTGTGGTGGCCAGGCATAGACTTGGATATAGAAACCCTGGCCAACAGCTGTCCTCAATGCTAGCAGGTGCAAAAGCTCCCCCTCTTAGCTTCATTGCACCCATGGGAATGGCTGGGGCGGCCATGGGTGCGCCTCCATGTCGATTATGTGGGACCCTTGGGCACAATGCTTCTTTTACTGATTGACTCCCACTCCAAATGGAAGGACGTCTGTGAAGTCCGGTTGCCTACGTTGGCTGCCACCATAGATGGTTTGCGGCAGAGTTTTGCAGTGCATGGGTTGCCGGAGACCCTCGTGTCCGACAACGGGACCACTTTTTCCAGCGGGGAGTTCCACAGTTTCATGACCCTTAATGGCATTACTCTCATCAAAACCTCACCCTACCACCCAGCTTCGAACAGCATGGCTGAGTGTGCAGTCCAAACATTTAAATCTGGGATGAAAAAGATGGAAGGAGATTCCCTCGGCACGAGATTGTCCCGGTTCTTGTTCGCATACCAGACCACGCCACACACGACGACCGGCATTGGCCCTGCAGAACTACTAATGAAGAGACGTCTCTGCACCTGCCTGACCCTTATCTGGCCAAGTTTAGAGGGGAGGGTGGAGAAAAGCCAAGATGTGTAGAAGGCCAGGCACGATGGTCATGGTCGCGAAAGAACTTTCATGGTGGGAGATGCGGTCCTCACGAAGAACTTTGGAGATGGGCCCAATTGGCTGTTAGGCGAGGTTAGTGCAGTAACTGGACCCCTCTCCTATAATGTATCGGTAAATGACTGAATAATTAGACGATACGTGGATCATCTCCACAAAAGAACACCAGTTCCACAAGAAGAAATGCAGTCTTCATCCATGCTTGAGTTTGTGCCACGTTCAGAGGGCAGGTCACATGATTTGGAAGCACCGGTGGGGCTTGTGGGACCTGAGGGGGTCGGGGAGTCAATCCTGCCAATTTCCACTGAGGAACCCATAGACTATAAACAGACACCAGGCAAAGCACGTTTGACCATATGAATTCAAAATGAGGTTCCTTTCAATTTGCAGACCCAGTTGTTGGCTTACAGGCTGGTTAGATCTTACATCTGACTCACACACACAAACTCCTTTTGGTTTATACCTAGCTTCCCCTTTGAATGTAAATATTCCATCGCATTACTAGGTTTTTGTTTAATTTGACCTCTTTTAACAATAACCCTTTCATTTTACCAATTTTATTAGTAATACAAAAACACTGCTTGGCGTGTCCCTGCTAGGTGCAAGATTTTACCCATTCTTTTGAATGGTTTATTCAACAAATGCAAATGTACCCTTTACCTTCTATCCTTGCGTTTATCTAATTAACATCTCAAACTACTATACATCAAAGCAACCAGACTAGCTGGCTTTAATCCAGTTAAGCCACACATAGAAACAGGCCCTAGGTGTCAGCTGTGGCTCAGTTCATAGCACCCTCGCCTTTGAATCAGAAGGTTGTGGGTTCATGTCCCACTCCCGGAAACCAAGAACTGTGAATGTACTCGAAAGAGTTACAATCTGTGACTGTTGATAACTCGAAAGAGTTACAAGTTTCCAATAACATTATACACATTAATATCTCTTCATGACAATCCCATTATAAGCTTTTCCCATCATTTGCAAGAGAACTGAAAAATAATCGTGCAGGTGAACGTATTTAAATTCCTGAGTTCAAAATAGCCGATTAAAGTAAGATAAAATCTCAGCTGTTTCTCAATAATCTTAATTAGCTAGCTAAAGCCTTTCAAAATATGTTTTAATTAGGATTAGCATATGTTGTATGCATTGTGTGGGACACTGAATTGCCTGCACGTCACTGATTTATTTAGGGCTGTTTCCAAGCAGAAAATGGTCAGTGTACATCGGAAGTCGGGTACCCCAGACTTGTTCAAAATTAAGCCACAGTCTGAATAATTTTGGCAAATAGGCCTTATGCCTGTTTAAGGCAGTCACAAGGGATATGTGAACATCACCTGAGCCAAAATATTGTTGGACGTATATCAGGCACCCTTGGATGTAGCCCCTGAAATTGGACATTTTTTGGTCCCTATTTATTTATCCTCAGAGTTTTTTGGTGACTTAAGTATCAAACATCATGTTATGAATAAATAAATAAAAAATCTGTGTTTCGAACTTACTGAAAATTAAGTATCATAGCTGAGTGTCTGCAACGCGAGCATTTTTTTGAAAGTACATACGAATATGGATATGAACGTATGAAATAGGAGCAGAAGTAGGCCATTCAGCCTCTCGGGCCTGCTCTGCCATTCAGTAAGATCATGGCTGATCTGTTTGTATTTTGAATTCCAAATTTTCATCTACCCCTGATAACCATTGATTACCTTGCCTAACAAGAATCTATCTACCTCTGCCTGAAAACTGTTCAATGATCCTGCCTCCACCACCTTTAGAGGCAGAGTGTTCCAAAGGTATATAACCTGCTGAGAGAAAACATTTCTCCTCGTCTCTGTCTTAAAAGGGCAGCCCCTAATTTTAAAACAATGCCCCCTAATTCTGGATTCAGCCACCAGAGGAAACATCCTTTTCATGTCCACCTTGTCAATACCGTTCAGGATCATATATACTTCAATCAAATCGCCCCTCACTCTTCTGAGCTCCAGTGGAAACAAGCCCAGTCTGTCTAACCTTGCCTCATAAGACAACCTGTTCATTCCAGGTATCAATCGAGTAAACCTCTTCCGAACTGCCTCCAACGCATTTACACCCTTCCTTAAATAAGGAGACCAAAACTGCACACAATATTTGAGATGTGGTCTCACCAATGCCCTGTATAACTGAAGCATATTATCTTACTTTTATGTTCAAATCCTCTCGTAATAGAGGATAACATTCTATTAGCCTTCTTAATTATTTGCTGTACCTGCCAACAAACTTTTTGTGACTCATGCATGAGAACACTTAGATCCTTCTGCACCTCGGAATTCTGCAGCTGTCCTCCGTTTAAGAAATACTCTGCTTTTTTATTCTTCCTGCCAAAGTGAACAACTTCACATTTTCCTACATTACACTCCATCTGCCAGATTTTTGCCCATTCAACCTATCGATATCTGCCTGCAACCTCCTTATGTCCTCTTCACAAAATACTTGCCTGCCTATCCTTGTGTCATCTGCAAATTTAGCTACCATGCCTTCACTCCCCTCACCCAAGTTATTGATATAAATTGTAAAAAGCTCAGGCCCCAGCACAGACTCCTGCAGGACGCCACTCGTCACATCCTGCCAGTAAAGAACCATTTATGCATAGTCTCTGTTTTCTGCCAGCGAGCCAATCTTCAATCCATGCTAATATGTTAGACCCTCACCATGAGCTTTTATTTTCTACAATAACCTTTGATCTGGCACCTTATCAAACGCCTTCTGGAAATCCAAATACAGCATGTCTACAGGCTCTCCTTTATCCACAACGCATGTTTACCCCTTCAAAGAACTCCAAAAAAATTAGTTAAACGTGATTTCCCTTTCAGAAAACCATGCTGACTTTTCCCGATTACCTTGGGTTTCTTTAAGTTCCCAGCTATAACCTCCTTAATGATCACTTCTAACGTCTTCCCCACAACAGACGTCAAGCTAACTGGCCTATAGTTTCCTGTTTTCTGCCTCAACTTCTTGAATAGAGAGGTTATATTTGTTACTTTCTAGTCTGCTGGAACCTTTCCAGACATCTAGGGAATTTTGGAAAATTAACACCCAAACATCTACTGCCTCATTAGTCACATCTTTTAAGACCCTAAGATGAAGTCCATCAGGACCTGAAGGGTTGTCAGCCTGCAGCTCCATCTGTTTGTTCAATACTGCTTCCTTAGTGATTGTAATTTCACCAAGCTCCCCTCTCCCTTCCACCTCCTGATTAACAGCTATTACTGGAATGTTTTTTGTATTCTCCAAAATGAAGACAGCAGCAAAATATTTGTTCATTTCATTTGCCAATTCCTTATTATCTACTATTATCTCTCCTCTGTCACTCTCTAGAGGACCAACATTCACTTTACTTACTCTTTTCTTTTTTTAAATCCCTGTACAAAATTTTGCCATCCATTTTTACATTTCTAGCTAGCTCCCTCTCATACTCAAATGTCTTTCTTTTGATTGTCATTCTCTGCCATTCTTTATATTCTGATCAATCATCTGACTTGCCACTCATCTTTGCGCAGTGATATGCTTTTTCCTCAAGTTTGATGCTTTCCCTAACTTTAGTTAACCACGGATGGTGGGTCCCTCCCCTTAGAATTTTTCTTTATAGTAGCAATGTACTTATTCTGAGTATTCTGAAATATCCCCTTAAATGGTCTGCCACTACTTCTCTACTGATCTATTGCTTAGCCTAGTATCCTAGTTCTCTTCAGCTAGCTCATGTTTCATGCCCGTATAGTTGTTCTTATTTTAGTTTAAGATACTAGTCTTAGACCCACTCCTCTCTTTCAGACTGGATGTAAAATTCAATTGCATTGTGGTCGCTGCTACCTAGGGGTGCCTTCACACTGAGGCCACATATCCTGTCACATTACACAATACCAAGTCTAATCTAACCCGCTCTCTGGTTGGTTGGTTCCACAATATGCTGCTCTTAAAAAATACTATCCCGAAAGCATTCTATGAACTCCTCATCCAGGCTACCAGTTTGTATGTAGATTAAAATCAGCCATGATTATTGCTGTCCCTTTATCACAAGCATGCAATATTTCTTCTTGTATGCTTTGTCCTAAATTGTGGTTACTGTTAGGGGGCCTATAGATCACTCCACTTGTGACTTCTTTCCCCTAATATTCCTCATCTCCACGCAAACCAATTCTACATCCTGATCTTCTGGACCAAGGTCACTTCTAACTATTGCACCAGTGCCATCCTTGATCAACAGTGCTACCCCTCCACCTTTACCTAGCTTCCTATTCTTCTTGAATATCATATACCCCTCAATATTCAGGACCCAATCCTTGACAGCCTGCAGCCATGTCTCCGTAATGGCTATTAGATCATTTTATTTACTTCAGTGTGCACTGTCAATACATTAACTTTGTTATGAATGCTTCGCACATTCAGATACAGAGTCTTTAGTTTTGTCTTTTTGTTATCTTTGTAACACCTAGTCTTGACTATTGGTGTATTCTTAGGTTTTTATCTCTTTGTCCCGTCCTGTTATTCCATGACCCTCATTTTCCATATTATTATTATGGTCTCCTGCTTTGAATCTACCTTTTGATTTGCCACATTTACCCAAGCTTGATCCCTCAACCCCCTTGTTTAGTTTAAAGCCCCCTCTACTTCCCTAGTTATGCGATTCGCAAGAATATACATCCCAACACGATTCAGGTGTAGACAGTTCCCAACAGCCCCCACTTTCCCCAGTACTGGTGTCAATGCCCCACGAACTGGAACCCACTTCTCCCACACCAGTCTTTGAGCCACACATTCATCTTTCTAATCTTATTTGCCCTATGCCAATTTGCATGTGGCTCAGGTAATAATCTAGAGATTATTATCTTTGAGGTCCTGCTTCTTAATTTGGTACCTAGCTTCTCATTCTGACTATGCAGAACCTCCTTCCTTGCCCTGTCTATGTCGTTGATACCTATATGGACCATGATGTCTCCCACTGCAAGTTCCTCTCCAATCCTGAGCAGATGTCCCAAACCCTGGCACCAGGCAAGCAGGCCCAGCCTTGTGGCTGCTCCACCTGTTTGAATGGCTTCCTGTACCATGGTGCTTTGGCCAGCCTGTTCATCCACCTTGCAGACCTCACTTTTATCCACACAGGTTGTGAGCACCTTAAGCTAGTTTGACAATTGCAAAGTCTGAGGCTCTTCCATTACTGTCTGCTCAGTCCCATTACCTGCCTCACTCCAGGGTCACACCCTCCTGTCCCTCACCACTGACCCAAACAGACGACCCTATTCTAAGAGGCGTGGCCGTCTTCTGGAACAAAGCGTCCAGGTATTTCTCCCCCTCCCTTATGTTGCACAGTGTCTGCAGTTTGGCTTCCAGATCAATAATCCTGATCCGGAATTCCCCTTGCTGCTTACAATTTCTGTAGATGTGTCTGTCATGGATTGCCTTGGCATCCAAAAGAACCCACATTCCACAGCTGCAACATAACACCTGTACTGCCATTGTTACTTATGTTGTTTAGTTAATTTAATTTAATTACTCAATTAATTTACAATAATTCCTATGTATGTCACACCTCTTTTCCCCCATGCACCAAATTCCTACGAGAACCTAATTCGCTACTCACTTGTCTCCGTCTCACTCCAGAGTGATCGGCTTGTCTCCTCGTGTACCCTTCACTGACCATGCGGTTTGAAAAGCCTGTCTCTTTTATAGACCATCTAATGACTCACTAGCTAGTTTAGCTTCCTGCTATAGTAACTAACACCACATGAACCAACAATTGTTGTTCACTTTACATTCGGTATTTTTGTGAATTGTCCTTAATGAGTGCAAGACGAAAAGCTTTGACAAAAATGTGTCTCTTTTTTCAGCAATACCCAAGCTCTGCACTACCAAACGACTATTCATTAAAGGAGTGCATGGTGCTTCAGTCAAAATGGTGGACTTATAACGTATACTCCTTGGACTGGTGAAATATATAACCTTTAAAAAAGCTGCCTTTACTACTAAGAAATACTGAATGGAAAGAGGCTTTCTGTGTCCATGAGAAGAATTATACAATATTCAAATAATTGCAAATTTAAAAAACATAAAATTTGCATGAAGATTATAATTTGAGCAGTGCACAGCCATGTACCCAAAAGCCTTTTTGGTTTACCCAAACAGAAAGCTGATGAGGTGGCTTACTGTTACTCCTGAAAATAAATTAAAGTGAAATTATAGTAAGCAGTCGGTAGAAGCACTGAAAGTCTCAATTACCTGTTAGACTGGCTACAGGGTGTGAGCTCCATTGTTCCAAGCTGCTATATACAGTGGAGGAACTATATCACAGAAGGCAGTCACAATATGAAATGTCAATCTTCTTTACAGCTCAGGATGCACGATTCACTTTTTCATACTATTTTCTTTTCCCAAAGCTGCTATTGTGCAATGCTGTTGTGCATGGAACTGACAGGAGTGTGCTACCCGCTTCCACCTGCTGAGCTGCCAGAACACCTGCACAGATAATTAGGCACAAAATTCCTTTAATTTAAAAAGACAAAGTAAGATTTGAAAATCATTCGGCTGAACGGAGGTAGAAAAAGCCATGTTGCTGACAGCACTCAGGTTTTATGCAGCCAGTGCTTTTGCTGATTCCCCGTCGCACAGATTGCTTGGAGGTTTGAGCATAATTTTTTTCAAGTTTTCAAAAGGCATTCGATAAAATCTCGCACAAGGGGTTGTTGCGCAAGATCCGGGTTCTTGGCATTGGGGATAATGTATTAGCATGGTTTAAGGATTGATTAATGAGCAGAAAACAAAGAGTAGGAGCATTTTTGGGATGGAAGGATGTAACCAGTGGAGTGTCACAAAGATCAATGCTTGGGCCTCAGCTATCAACAATTTATATCAATGATTCGGATGAGGGGACTGAGTGTAATATAGCCTGGTAGTGAGGCAAAACAAGGTGGAAAGGTAGCTGTGAGGAGAATGCACAGAGGCTGTATAGGGATATAGACAGGTTAAGTGATTGGTCAAGAAGGTGGATGATGAAATATAATGGGGGGAAATGTGGAATTAACCACTGTGGGGAAAATGGAAAAGCAGAGTCATTTTTAGAAGGCCAGAGACAATATTCAGAGGGGTTTGGAGACTTTCCTTTCAAATCACAGAAAGTTAGCATGAAGATACAGCAAGGAATTAAGGCAAGCGGCATGTTAGCCTTTAGTAAAAGGGGGTTGGAGTATAAAAGTAAAGAGGTCTTCCTGCAATTAAGTAGGGTTTTGGTGAGACCACACCTGGATACTGTGTACCACTCTATGTAATTAAGGAAGGATATATTTGCCTTAGAGGGGACGTAATGAATGTTCACTGGATTGATTTCAGCGATGAGAAGGCTGTCAAATGAGAAGTGATTGAGTAAATTGGAAATAAAAACAGGAAATGCTCGAAATACTCAGAATTATGGCAGCATATGCGGAGAGGAACAATGTTAACATTTTAGGTCTGTGACCTTTCCTCAGAACTGGGAAAAGTTAGAGACATAATAGGTTTAGAGCAAAGTGTGGGTGGGACAATTAAGGACAAATGAAAGGTCTGTGATAGGGTGAAAGTCAGGAGAGATTGAATGACAGAAGAGTTAAGTTTCCATTGACGAAGAGAATTGTGATGGAGCAAGAAAATAAACAAAAGATGTGGCTAGAGCAGGTGTCCTGCTGTCTGAGAGAAAAAAAAATGAAACAAAATGGAGCAGAAATTATAGCCTGAAATTGTTGGACTGAAATTTAAGTCCTGAAGACTGTAAAGTGCCTAATTGAAAGATGAGATGCTGTTTCTCAAGCTCACATTGAACTTCACTGGAACAGTGCAGTAGGCAGAGGACAGAAATGTGAGGGTGAGAGCAAGATGGTGAAGTAAAATGACAGGCTACTAGAAGCTCAGGGTCATGCTTGTGGATTGAGCGGAGGTGTTCTGCAAAGTGACCACCCAATTTGCGTCTGGTCTCCCCAGTGTAGAGGAGACCACATTTTGAGCAGCAAATACAGTAGACTGGATTGAAAGAAGTACACGTAATTGTTGCATAAATTGGGTCTATATTCTCTGGATTTAGAAGAATGAGAGGTGATCACATTTAGCAGTATAAAATGCACAGAAGGTTTGACAGGGCAGATGCTGAAAGGCTGTTTTACCCTGACTGGGGTGTCTAGATCTAGGGGGCATAGTCAATGATAAGGAGTCAGTATTTCGGATGAGATGTGGAGAAATTTCTTCAGTCAAAGGGTTGTGAACGTTGGCAATGCACTACCTCAGAGTTATGAATGCTTAGTCAGTGAATATATACAAAACTGAGATTGACAGATTTTTGGGCACTAAGGGAATCGAGGGATATGGGGATAGGGTGGGAAGATGGCGTTCATGCAGGCAGGATCTTAATGAATGGCGGAGCAGGCTCAAGGGGCCATTGGCCTACTCCTCCTTTTTCTAATGTTCTTATATTCTAATCTGGCATTTTGGGTAGTATTATGATGCATGGTACAAATTTCTTGAAGATTGATGTACCCCACATCGAGACTACTTTAATCTGTTATCACAGTATTCAACCTCTTGGTGTGTACTCGGTAAAACCCGATCAAAATAATAATTTTTTTTGATAAGTTTGGAATCTTCCGTTGCTTGCACACAATCTTACAGATCTCGGTCATAAATATTCACTGTCTACCCAGTAAGGCACAGCATTGATGGGCAGATAATTCAAGTGTTGTTCCAAAAGTCTTACCAAACTGTAGGACTGCCAAATTCCAGCGGCATTCTGAGTTATTTGTGATGTAAATTAAATTTTCTGCTGGCTGGAAACAAACTTTTTCTGTAGCTTGAAAACTTTCTTTCAAAATGACCTCTTCAGAAATGTAGAAAAATGAGATTAAAAAATGGGCTATTTAAAATAAAATGAGCTTTTTTTCAAAAAATTGCGGGGAACAACATTATTAAGGTTAATTTTTGGGCTATTATTTATATTAATCATTGAGAAGAGAGGTAACCCCAATGGACATGAATGTTATACTTCATTCCTATACTATAATGCTACACGGTAATGAAGTTTGTGTTTCTTTCTGTTGCTACAGAAAAAGTATGAAGTGATGGTCCAAATATGGGCCTAAAATCTTAAATTTCTTATTGAAGGGAAAACTTATGGTTATCTATACCATTCCAGGCAATTTGGACAGTATACTTTCTAAAAGGACTGTCATCAGCCTTGAAGATGCTTTTTTTTCATTTCACCATTAGAGAACAGCATTTCTGAGGTTCAGTGTCCAAAGAAAGAACTTCCAGTACTTTGTCTTTGTTTTCATCAGTCTTTACCGTGTGCCAATCAGTGTTAGCAGCTGCACTGTGATTGGGAAATTTTCTAGACAGTTAATTAATTGGTGCTGCCACTCAGGAGTTTCCAGCAAATCAATTTGAGGAGGCCAGTTTGTTCATGAGCTATATAAAGACCTAGTTGTAACCTTCAGTGGCTCCCACCTTGTAGTAGTTTAAGGCTTTTGAGAAACATAAGACAATTAACTCTTTCAAACTGAAATCCAAGCGGATTATAATCCAAGGATTTCAAGGATGATTTAACATATAAGGTACAATTAGAACCTACGACCTCATCTACCTAAAATAATAAGGACAACGTGCACATAGAATGTCACTATCTCCAAGTAACATATCATCCTGCCTTGATAATGTCACTTTTCATCACTGCTCCTGGGTCAAAGTCTTGCTATTCCTTTCCTGTGAGAGTACTGTGAGAGTATTTCCACTACATGGACTGGAGCGGCTCAAGAAGATGGCTCACCAATACCTTCAAGGACAATTAGGGATGGGCATTAAATGTTGGTTTCACTAACCATGCCGCTATCCCAAGAATGAGTAAATCAAAAGTTAAGTCTTTTTAATTCATTGGTACCTTGCATTTGCCTCTGTTTCTGGTAAACAGAAGCTCTTAAAAGCAACAGTAGTACAGAGTCCTGCATAGATTGAAGTTCAAATTAATGTTCTATTCTTTTAATGCCAACATATCTGTAGCAGGATGAAAGTACACTTTCTCAAAGCAGCTGGCCATGGTTTAACAACTGAATCAGAATTTCACATAAACAAGTTAGATCTTGTTTCCAATCCTTTGTTGTTGATTCTAATGACTTGTAGTAGTGAATTCCAGATTATTCTCTCATAATGCACCTAGTGATAAATTTTGGAAAAGCGTGCATCTAAATTGTTTTGTTTATTTTAACAAACCACTTCAGAAAGGTAGTGAAGCATGTTAGCAGGTTGAATGTTCAAACTAATGAACTGAAGGTCATCACACTATTCTGTGCCTCATATGAGATTAGTTTGGGCACTCAACCCAGTTCTTAGAGGCTATGGGTGCACAGCATTAAGATTGCTTCTAATTTTTACACTGAATTGGCAACAGCACTGAGAGGGCACAAAGGTGGATAGGGTGGGAGAAGGAAATGGCAAATGTTACAATAGGGATGCTGTTCCAGATTAGACATGGACACACTGGGTGGAATCTTTTGCTCTCTCTTGGTGGTGGGCTTGGAGATGGGAAAGGCATTTAATTAGTCAGCATGGTGGTGCACCGGAACCTTGTCGCCTCCCTGCCTCTGCCAAAATTAAGTTCTGGACAGGAAAGCGAAGGACGTTGACCTTCCTGTCCCATCGCCAATTGAGGCACTTAAGTGGCAAATTAATGACCTCATCCTGCTGCTGGTATTAACCCAGTGACGGACGGGCCTTTGCCATGTGGCATGCCTGGCAGCTAAAACCATGCGGCCAGCTTGTTACCTCCTTGCGGGGTGGGGGGTGGGGGTGGCACGGTGGTGGTCACTTGATCAAAGAGTGCCTAATCGAGGGACTGGACATCGGGAAGGGGGCCCGCTGAGAGCCATCCGCTTGCCCTTGCTACTGACCCCCCTGCACCCCTCTCCTCCTGGCTCCCACCCTGCAAACCCCCCTTCCCCCCACCCCCATTAATTACCTGTGGTGTGGGTCACTTGATCTGCTATCTCCAGTGCCTTGTCCTTCCTGCAGCAGCCATGGCCTCCCAGTGGCACTGTTGGACACAAGAGGTGCTGGCTCTGATTGGCTGGCAGCTCTCAGTAACCAAGACTTCCGTCCCCGGGGTCTTGATTCCAGTGGTAGGCCCACCACTGGCCTCGACACTGCCTGATTGGCTTGTGGTTTGGCGTGCCTTCCGGAAAAGAGGCTGTGTGGGTTTCTCTTTGGCTCTTCAGCCGGCAGGTGAGACCCCCATGCCTTAACAAGATTCTGCCCACTGTTTGGAAAGTATCAAGGACGCATTGCTTTGCTGCTGACAGTATTGTGCCAGATCTAGGAATGTGCGTTTCTGATACTAGATGCCTGAAATGGGCTTCATTTCCCACACACTAAATTCTACAAACATTTTGGGCACGAAAAGCTCAAGGTAGAAAACTTATTTTTCTTTTGAATTATTTCAACAAACTGCCTTTTCTAGTGCAAGATCTAGAGCAGGCCAGGGTTGCCTTATGGAGGTGTTGTGCGTGGGGTGGTCGTATGTCCTACATAATGACATCAAGAAACAGTCTCCCTCTGATTTTTTTCACCACCATAGTTGTGGAGGATAACTTCAGGAGAAATGCTGTACCTAGTTAGATGATCTATGTCTGCTAAAGTTACTGAGAGCAGCTATTAATTATATATTTTTTTCCATTATGTAATATGCAGTGTCAGGTAATGACTTAGTGTAGTGATATTTATTCCTTATTAAGTGCTACTGAGCCTCTGAATTTGAAGAAAATTTGTGTCTCTTGGGAAGAGCTTTCATAGAGAATAATTGGAGCTGTTGAAACACAAATGTGTATCATGCACAGGATAGGTGAGCAATAGGTCTGTGAATGTACAGTATTTTGTCTGTTCTTTAAACAGCGGGGGACCGCTTTTTGGAATACATTACTGTTATTGTTGTATAGTACTGTAAAACCTTTCCTTAGATAGGTAAAGAAATTTTATATCTGTTGATTGTGATTATCTGCCATAAGCGATACTATGTAAACAGCTGGAAGCTTGGATGAAATATCAAAGTTACGCAGCTTCTTCTGATTTAATCCCAATCATACATCACACAGCCTATTGCATATATGGAAAGGTGTATGGATCAGATAGTATTGGCGGTGCACATTGAGTTTGAGCATGGGAGGAGGGAGACAACTCGGGTAGGCATCAACAATGTATGCATAATTCTTACATAATTAAAAATAAATTAGTAGGCAATGGAGGGGTGTAAGAGAACCAATTGAGGAACTCTCATTCTCAAGAAAAAAGCAACCTAATACCCGTAAACCATGCTATGTGGTATATTTGAGATTTGTATGAAACAATAAAGATTGACTCAGTCCATAATAGCTAATATTTTCTTCAGGGCATAACTCCATTCCAGTCCAATAGACTAGGACATGACGTGTGTGTAGGCTGAGGAAATGTTACATTCTGCCACGGGCACTAGATGTTGCTTTTGCATGCAGTCAAAAGTGAACTGAAGGTGTGGGGAACAACTTGTAGTTGCACACACAACATCCCCCTTTCTTTTCAAAAGAAACCTTTCTTCCCTTCCAACGCAGTATAGCTATTTGCAACACAGTCTTTACTTGCTATCCCTTTTCCCCATCCCAAGCCTCTGACTTTATAACTTCAGGGGGCCTTTAGGCTTGATAGTTCTTTCACATTGTGTGTCATGTTTGGAGGAAAGGTAGTAGT
Source organism: Cetorhinus maximus (assembly GCF_964194155.1). Classification (NCBI taxonomy): domain Eukaryota; kingdom Metazoa; phylum Chordata; class Chondrichthyes; order Lamniformes; family Cetorhinidae; genus Cetorhinus; species Cetorhinus maximus. The sequence continues at coordinate 124,241,081 of NC_135886.1, forward strand.
ACTCTTTTTTTCTGGTACTTAGTTATCTCCATTTGATTCGCTTTTTGCACTCCTTCGAGTTGTATTTCTCTTTATTAACAACCCGTCTGCTCTTTTTGGACACTGTGGGTTTGTCCTGTTCCTTCCGAAGAGAATATGCACTCCGTTCATTTCTAGAGTGGACTCCGGAATTTCCTTTTTCCATGATGTCTGCCATGTTCTTGCTGAATGTGTATGTTTTGCAAATAGAACCTTCATCTCCACTTGTTTCACAATTTCAGCCAAATGTTTGTTTGCTGTTTTATTTTCAAACCGTTTTGCAAGCTTATGAATTGTTTCATTCAGCTCAGAGGTTCTCAGTATGTCTGAGACATCCAGTGCTATTTCTTAAACAGAAACAAAAATTGCTGGAAAAACTCAGCAGGTCTGACTGCATCTGTGGAGAGAAAGACAGTTAACGTTTCGAGTCCATATGACTCTTCTTCAGAACTAAAGAGAAGTAGAAATGTGGAGAAATATATACTGTTTAAGGGGGGGTGGGACAGGTGAAGCTGGATGGAAGGCCAGTGATAGGTGGAAGCAAAGGAGAGATTGCAAAAGATGTCATAAACAAAAGGTCGAAGGGGTGTTGATGGTGGTGATACTGGCTAAAGGAGGTGCTAATGGTGACATTAAGAGTAGAAAGCAGGACGAGCAAGTGGCCCTAAATGGGGTGGGATGGGGGAAGGGGACGGTATGGGGGAAAAAAATCGAAATAGGCTAAAAGGTGGGGATAAAACAATGAATGCAAATAAATTTTAAAAATAATAATTTGGACTCGAAATATTAACTCTGTCTTCCTCTCCACAGATGCTGTCAGACCTGCTGAGTTTTTCCAGCAATTTTTGTTTTTGTTTCAGATTTCCAGCATCCGCAGTATTTTGCTTTTATCGCGGTGCTATTTTTTCTTTTTTTCCTTGCGCTTCAGTGTTGCATTTACATTTTCTGACCTCATTTCTGCCTTTTCCTTCTCTACCTGTAACAGAACTTTGCCCTTGTCTTTCATTTTGGTCCCACTGTTGGCCAGGTCTGTCTCGGGCGAAGTCTTAACTTGTTTCAGTTCTGTAATTGTGCTGCTCATGGCTTCATTATCCGCTTGCAGCTTGGGAACTTCTACAGCTTTTCCTTTCAATGCCTCCTCTTTGTCATTCAAGCTGGTTCTTCAGCTCTTCTGTCTTTTTGTTGCAGTTTTTGGCTTCCTCCTATAATATGGAACATTGCTGAGTCTTCTCTGCCAACTGGTTCTTCAGTTTGTTTAGAGTGACGTTAAATTCATTTTGCTTCTCTTTGTAATTTTCCAGAGGAACAAACTTTGACCTGAGGGATTCTTGTAGTGTGCGAAGGTCTTTCAAAGGTTTTCCTTTTCTTTGCGAAGCTCACTCACTTCATCTTGGGTTTTCCTGTAACTCCGCAGTCTCGAGTTTCTTCTGCTGTTCTTCCATGCTGCTGTTTAAGAAGGTCCTCACTTCTTCATGTTGCTGGATGGTTTTACATCCCTTTTGTGCTTGACCATGAAGGACAATAAGCTGTTCTTTTAACTGTCTATTTTCTTGTTGACTTCTTGCCAACTCACTCTGGGCTTCAGTGCATCGTTTCATTGCTCCTGATAGTTCCAACGCAGCTTTCTCTGAAATAATATTCAACGTCCGTTTTAGCTCCTCATATTTTTCCATGGCTACATGTTGATTCTTCACAGAGTCAGTTGTGTGCCTTTTCTTTGTGCTGTTTTGCCTGGCTGTACATCTTGTTGAGTTTTCCCAACTCCCACTTTGGTTTGCCAACTGTGAAATTGAGGCTCATTATTTCTCCTGATACCTTTGTGTCATCTCTGAAATTTGTTTGTTCAGATCTCGAACAGCTTTGTTCATTGAAGACTTCAGTATTTTGTGCGTTTTCTAAAGCATATATTCAACTTGAATCTTCCACTTCAAATCTTCCAGTTCGGTTCTGATGCGAATATTTTCCTGTAGAACAGATTAATTTACCTTTTGCACGTTTTGCATCTTTTGAGTTTCCTCAGATAGCTTTCCTTCATTCACAGCCATCTGCCCACTCTGCACTGCAATCTGTTACAGTTTGGGTGCTGCGTCAGCATTTTCAAAAAGCTCTATTTTAAGCCTTTCAGCTGCTTCTCAGTCATTTCTTTCTTCTGCACTAAACTCTTCGGCTCATGCATTTAAGTCCTTGCACTGACATAGTTGGCAACCCTCTTGTGGTTTATTTGAATATTGTCTGCCTCGCTCTGGGGTCTTTTGCTGCTCTCGGCACTTTATTGGGGGTGTGCTAGACATCCTTCTAGGGCCTACGCTCTCCACGACTTGGAGTTTAAAATTTGTGTCAAAGCCTTTCAATATCTCACCAAATGTTGTGGAGTATTGATCTATCCGTTGGCTGTGGAGTACTTCACCCACAAATGAACCAAGCACGAATAAAAACTTGTCAACTTGTATTTCTTCTGATTCCTTATTCCTGTAATACTCCTGTAAACTAAAAACCCTCTTCCCTAAGACTCAATCTCTTGGGCCTGATTTAGCCATTTCCTTACCCAAAATGGGTCTGGCTTTTCTAATTTTCTGTCCGTGGCTTTTTTTTTTGTAGTAGTAGTAGTTGCAGCTTTAAATGTCGCTGTCCCTTTAAGGCAGTAACTGTTTTTTTCACTTGGGCTGCCTGCAGCACGTCAGTTTTCTCTCCGAGTTTCCCATGCTTTTTTGGGATTGTTGGGATCTCCGTGATTGTGAGGTTTTTTTAAAAAAAACTTTTTTCAAGCTTATAAACAGCAGAAATTTGTTTCTCTTTTATCCTGTTTTTTTAAACTTCGTCGGAACTTTCCTACTCTGCCGTTTTTCTTCATTTTTTTCATTTCAACACAGCCACCATCGCGTAGACCTGTTCTGAAGCCTCTTTCAGCTGCATTCTGGATGCTGAGCCCTGAGACTGCTGCCTATTTTACAATGTAAAGCTTTTTTGTAATTTTGCTCACCCGTCTTGTGATCTGATCAGGTTCCTTCACTCTCTGTGTCACCCAGGGCTTCTATTTTGTAATTTTGCTCACTTGTCTTGTCCCTTCTAGACGTTCTCTGAGTCTATTACCATGTGTCTCTGTACCTCATACCGTGGGCATTGCTATCCTCCAGTCCCATGTTAACCCTTGCTGTGCTGAGCACCTTTACATTACAACGGCATGTAAGTACACACAACAAGCTACCCAGATTTCGATCCTGGACTGGAATTCCAAAGTCCTAACATTCATGTAATCAGGCATGAGTAAGAACAATCTCAATTTTGACTTGTGTGCTGTGGTGCTCAAGCCACTCTCAGGCTTGTTAAGGTTTAAATCAAAAAATCAACCTCACTAATACTAGGTTGAATAGTTTCTTTTTCCATCTCAGACCTCAATAGATTTCTTGGCCTTTCCTAAATGTTATACCTTTGAAAGTTCACTGCTGATATTACTACTAAGTACCTCAAATTGCAACCTTTGCAGCTTGATGTGATGTAACAGAGGATGTTGCAATGTTGCTGTGTTTCAGACGTTAAGACGAAATGGTGTTTGCCTTTGCACTCTGTGCTAGGGATGAGGAAAAGAGGTTCAACGATATTGTACTTTATGTCTATGCATTTCCCTGATTACATATTATGTATTTCTGGAATTTGCTTTGGTGAATGTTAGATTTTGGAAAGAGGCTTCCTGCCTAATCAATTGTGGAATGGGCTAGATGCAATTAAAGAACAGGTGAAAAAGACTAAAATATTACCCTGTAATACCTCTATTTTTAAGTACGTTTTTAAAATTCTTTCACGGGATGTGGGCGTTACTGCCTAGGCCAGTATTTTTGTTGCCAACCCAAATTGCCATTGAGAAGGTGGTGGTGAGCCACCTTCTTGAACCGCTGCAGTCCATGTTATAGGTACACCCACAGAGTTGTTATGGAGGGAGTTCCAGGATTTTGACCCAGCGACACTGAAGGAATGGCGATATAATTCCAAGTCAGGATGGTGTGTTGCTTGGAGGGGAACTTGCAGATATTCCCATGCATCTGCTGCCTTGTCCTTATAGATGGTAGAGTTCACGGGTTTGGAAGGTGCTGTCAAAGGAGCCTTGGCGAGTTCCTGCAGTGCATCTTGTAGATAGTACACACTTCTGCCACTGTGCATAGATGGCGGAGGGAATGGATGTTCAAGGTGGTGGATGGGGTGTCAATCAAGCGGGCTGCTTTGTCCTGAATAGTGTTGAGCTTATTAAGTGTTGTTGGAGCTGCACTCATGTAGGCAAGTGGAGAGTATTCCATCACAGTCTTGACTTGTGCCTTGTAGATGGTGAACAGGCTTTGGGTGTCAAAACGTGTGTTAATTTCTGCAGAATTCCCAGCCTCTGAGCTACTCTTAGAGTCACAGTATTTATATCATCGGTCCAGTTCAGTTTCTGGTCAATAGTAATCCCCACTGAAAATGGGGGATTCAGTGATGTTATTGCCATTGAATGTCAAGGGGAGATGCTTGGGATTCTCTCTTGTTGGAGATGGTCATTGTCTATGATGCAAATGTTACTTGCCACTTGTCAGCCCAAGCCAGGATATTGTCCAGGCCTTGCTGCATTAGGACACGATCTGCTTCAGTATCTGAGGAGTTGCAAATGATGCAGAACGTTGGGCAATCATCAGTGAACATCTCCACTTCTGACCTTATGATGGAAGGAAGGTCATTGATGAAGCAGTTGAAGATGGCTGGGCCGAGGACACTACCCTGAGGAACTCCTGCAATTATGTCTCGGGACTGAGATGATTGACATCCACCAACCACAACCTAGCTTTGTGCTAGGCATGACTCTAACCAGCGGAGTGTTTTCCCACTAATTCCCATTGACTCCGGTTTTGCTAGATCTCCTTGATGTCGCACTCAGTCAAATGCTGCCTTGAGGTCAAGGGCAGTGACTCTCCCCTCACCTCTTGAGATCTTTCTTTTGTCCTTGTTTGGATTAAGGTTGTGATGAGGTCAGGAGCTGAGTGGCCCTGGTGCAACCCAAAGTGAGCATCATTGTGTGGGTTTTTGCTGAGCAAGTGTCGCTTGATAGCACTGTTGATGACCCCTTCCATTACCTTGCTTGTTATTGAGAGTGGACTGATGGGGGCGCTAATTGCCCAGGTTGGATTTGTCCTTTTTGTAGACAGGATGTACCCGGGCAGTTTTCCACATTGCCCGGTAGATACCAGTGTTGTGGCTGTGCTGGAACAGCTTAGCTAAGGGTGCAGCAAATTCTGGGGCATAAATCTTCAGTACTATTGCAGGAATGTTGTCAGGGGCCCATAGCCTTTGCAGTTTCCAGTGCCTTCAGTCATTTCTTGATATCGCGTGGAGGGAATCGAATTGGCTAGAGACTTGCGTCTGTCATGTTGGGGATCATGGGAGGAGGCCGAGATGGATCACTCACTCGTCACTTCTGGCTGGAGATTGTTGCAAATGCTTCAGCCTTGTCTTTTGCACTGATGTATAGAGCTCCCCCATCATTAAGGATGGGGATATTTGTGGCAAAAACAAAAATTGCTGGAAAAACTCAGCAGGTCTGACAGCATCTGTGGAGAGAAAGACAGAGTTAACGTTTCGAGTCCAGATGACTCTTCTTCAGAACACTTATATTTGTGGAGCTGCCTCCTCCAGTGAGTTATTTAATTGTCCACTACCACTCATGACTGGATGTAGCAGGACTGCAAAGTTTAGGTCTGATCTGTTGGTTGTTCTATCGCATGCTGCTTTCGCTATTTGATGTGCAAGTAGTCCTGTGCTGTAGCTTCACCAGGTTGACATCTCATTTTTAGGTATGCCTGGTATTGCTCCTGGCATGCCCTCCTGCACTCTTCATTGAACCAGGGTCAATCCCCTGGCTTGATGGTAATGGTAGAGTGGGGGATATGCTGGGCTGTGAGGTTACAGATTGTAGTTGTACACAATTTTGCTGCTGCTGATGGCCCACAGCGCCTCATGGATGCCCAGTTTTGAGTTATTAGATCTGTTCGAAACCTGGTGAAGAGTCACATTAGACTTGAAATGTTAACTCTGTTTCTCTTTCCATAGATGCTGCCAGACCTGCTGAGCTTTGCCAGCACTTTCTGTTTTAATTCAAAATCTATCCCACTTAGCATGGTGGTAGTGCCACGTAACACGATGGAAGGTACCCTCATTGCGAAGATGGGACTCCATCTTCACAAGGACTGTGTGGTGGTTACTCCTATCAGTACTGCCATGAACAGATGCATCTATGACAGTCAGGTTGTTGAGGACGAGGTCAAGTAGGTTTTTCCCCCTTGGTGGCTCTCTCACCACCTACTGCAGACCCAGTCCAGTAGGACTTGGCCAGCTCGCTCTGTAATGGTCCTACGAACCACCCTTGGTGATGCACATTGAAGTCCCCCATCCAGAGTAAAATCTGTGCCCTTGCCACCTTCCGTGATTCCTCCAAATGGTTTTCAACATGGAGAAGTACTGATTCATCAGCTAAGGGGGCGGGGGTGGTGGGGTGGATGTGGTACATAGTAACCAGCAGGAGCTTTCCTTGTCCATGGTTGAACTGATACCATGAGACTTCATGGGGTCTGGAGTTGATATTGAAAACTCCCAGGGCAACTCCTTCCCGACTGTATACCATTGTACCTCTTGTGGATCTGTCCGGTTGGTGGGACAGGGCATACCCAGGGATGGTCATGCTGGCGCCTGGGATATTGTCTGTAAGGTATAATTCTATGAGTATGATCTTGTCAGGCTACTTCTTGACTAATCTGTGGAACAGGTCTCCCAAATTTGGCCCAAGCCACCGGATGTTCATAAGCAGGACTTTGCCGTTGTCATTTCCGGTGCTTGGGCCAATGGCATGTGATCTGTCAGATTTCATTACTGTTAGTGGACTTTGTAGCTGTTTTATACAACTGGCTTGCTAGGCCATTTCAGAGGGAATTTAAGAGTTAACCACTGCTATGGGCCTGGAGTCACATGTAGGCCAGACCAGGTAAGGACGGCAGATTACCTTCCCTAAAAGACATAGTGAACCAGATCGGTTTTTACAACAATTGATAGTTTCATGAGCACCATTACTGAGACTAGCTTTTTTTAATTCCATTTTTATTAACTGAATCTAAATTCCGCCAGCTGTCATGGTGGGATTTGTACCCGCATCGCCAGAGCCTCTAGATTACTAGTCCGGTGACACTACCATTATACCACTGCCTCCCCATTTAAAATTGAAATCACTGAAATATATAATTTTATGGTGGAATACAACCCAATCTACTTTCAGTGCAAGAAATGTAAATGTCTAAAGATAGTTGCCTGTAAGCCATTCAACACTATTTGTAGACTTGTGTGTAATTGAGGTGTACCCTGCCAATATTACCATGTGCTAAATAGCAGACTGCAGACAAATGATGGTTCATGAGATGGTAATGCATGTTTGTATTTTATACTTCTCCAAACTACTTGTAATCCTGTGTGCAAGGTGACTGATTCCTCACTGTGCTGCTGGTGTTGTAATAACTTTCGTACCTGATCCCGCTCAGATCCCCTGATGGCCACAAGACACCTCGGCCTCAGTGCCTCAATGTCGGTTTGTTCCTTGGTTCTACCTTCAAGAAAAATATACCATGCAGTTTAGGTACAATGAAAGTGGGTGTCTTTGTGTGTGAAAGGACAGAGGTTGTGCACAATGCTTGAAATTATACCTTCCGGAGGAAACAAGAGTTTCCAGCCCTGTTTTTTTACCCTTTTTGATAACCCACGGGAAATGTACACTCAAGGTTCGCTTGTCACTGAAAGGACATTTGCAGCCAAGAACAAGAGTTGGATGAATTTATTAATTCAGTTGACAAACTCCTTCTATGCATCTGTGCTTTTACTGGAGGGTGACTTTTAGCCCAAAGTCGGATTTCCCGTCTTTGATCTACCCCTAGACCTCCGAATATTTCAACATCAGAGGGGACAGTGCTGTCCCAAGGGCTCTGTTATGCTTTTGTGTGCAATTCATCCACTTTTCTGGAGAGGGAAAATCTTTTAAGAGTGCCCCATTCCCAGTTATTGTGTTCCTTCACCACATATTTTACAAGCCAAGCTCTGGGCTAGCTTTGCTTAAATTCTTGGTTTTTCTCAACGGCCAGAATATTCTCTCCTCCCCTGTGGAGAGTTTGGAGGCTGCATTTAATCAGGTGGGAGGGTGGCAGGTGAGGACCCTGCTACCCTACCAACCCCACCCTGATTAAGGCACATGGACGGCCTTCTTGCCCCACCACCAACTGAGGCCTATTAAATGGGGAGTTGCTTGGGTGCTCCCAGGGGAGAATCTCTCGTTCAAAGACACTCAGTGCTTGATCGAGGGACCTGGCATTGGGAAGTTGAGGGGGGTTACTAAGAGCCACACCCCTGCCTTGCTATCAGCCTCGGATGGGTGTTCTACTGGCAGCAGCCATCGCTTCCCTCGTGGCATACCATTCAATAGAGCTACTGGCCTCCGATTGGCCGGCAGCTCTTGGCATCTGTGTCTTCTGCTCCCAGCGTCTTTGATCCCAGGGAAGGCCCGCTGCTGCCCTCTTAAGTGCCCGAGTGGCAGTTGATGAGGCGTTCTTCCCGTAAAGAGCTGACACGGGGCTCTAGCCAGCTCTCCAGTGGTGGCCAAGATCCCCCATAACCTCCGTAAGATTCTGGTTTATGAGTCTGTAATCACAGGATTTGTGTCTGGCAGCGATTGCCGAGCTACAGCCTTAATCCAGGAGTCCTGATGATATCCTGAAAGTGGCCAGAGCTCTGAGATTAATTTACAACCTTGTAATCACTCCATTCTGTTGATTAGCATTTTGAGTAATTATTGGATATTGTGGGAGGTTTTTTCATTTTTGCTGATGGCCTTGTGCACACGTGCCTTAAGGAAAAGATCTTGGGACATATTATGCAATACCGTCGTTTAAAAAGTATTTTGTATATCTCGTCTGTGCATAAGAAGTCACTGTCCTGTCCAGCTTCGCTCTTTAGTTTCAATTCTTCAGCACAATACAGACAATTATCACCATTCTGTTAACCTAGCTTCTATCTGAGCCATTTTTTTCTGGATCCTTTTAAGCTATTGAAGTATTTTATTTATGTTAATGATGTGCTGAAGGATGTGACCCTCTATTGTGACTGAGCCTGACACTAGTCAATTTAGAATGTGTTATTTTTTTAGACAGTAAATGCGTAACTTTTGACCCATTTACAAAAAATAAGAACGTCTATGAGGAGCACTCTCTCTTTCCAACGCATCCAGCTCAATTCTCTTAAATTATCATCTAATTTTCTGCCTTCTGGAGAGCTGGACACATTACCACCTGAGCTGGTCCAGTGTCAACTTTTTATACCAGATCTTATGCATTTGTTTTAGTAGAGCATGGCCTGGAGCTAACTCAGGACTTAGACAATCCCGTTATTTTGCGTTGTTATCAGGAGTACACTTCGAGATTATCTGTACAATAACAACCTAGTTACTGTAGTCAGCATGATGGGCAAGGTCCTGCCTGACCAACCTCCTTGATTTCTTTGCCAATCTAGTTTTCCACTTCTTCAATGTTAACCCTGTGACAATATGCGCTACACTTTCATGAGGTATTACATAAAGTTCCACGCAAGCAATTATTGAAGCAGCTCAACAGTGTAGTAATTAATTCAGGGCAAAACTTAAGAAGGGATAAGAAATTCACTAAATTGGTTGGAGGTGCTACTGTAGGGATGGATACCCTAGACCTTACTGTTGGGACCACTGCTGTTTCTAACTTATATCAATGGCTTAGATTCTGAAGCTCCATGTAAGTTAGTTAAATTTGGAGATGATAACAAACTAGAAAGGAAGGTGACATCAGAGGAGACTGTCTGTAAACTACAGAATGAGCTAAACGAAGCAGAGTAGCAAAATGATAGCAGTTAAAATTTAATGCAGGCAAGCATGATGTGTTGTATATAGGAAGGCAAAATAGGCAGCATGCATACTGCAGGAATGGTCTTGAAGTAGTTCAGGATAAAGTTCAGCGAAAGTCAGGAACCTTGGTGGACTCAACTCTTATGCAATGAATTCAGAGCAAAAATCAACAAAGCCAATAGAAGATTGAGCTAAGTAGCTAAAACAGAATAGAAGTTAGAGGAAGCCATGATCAACCTGTACAGATCAAACCTTGAGTGCTGTATCCAGTTCTGATCCCTGAGAAACAGCAGATCTTCAGGTGCAAGAGGGAGAGCACAGAAGAGCAAAAAGGCATGAAAAGAGGTATCTGAAAGATGATCTTGATATGCACTGTCCGCAGTTTGTATTGATATATAGTCTTTAATGTTAGAACACATCCCAAGGCTCTTCAGAGGAGCAATATAAAACAAAATTTGACATCAGGCCATATAAGGAGTTATTAAGGCAGTTGACAAAAAGCTTGGTTAAAGAGGCAGATTTCAAGGAGCATCTTAAAGAAGGAAAGAGCAGCAGGAATGGGAATTCTGGAGCTTTAGGCCCGAACAGCTGAAGGCATGACCACCAATGGTGCAGCAATGGTGTAAATTAGGAATGCTTAGAGGATAAAATTAGGGGAGAGAAGATATTCTGGAAGGTTGTGGAGTTAGAAGAGATTACAAAGATAAGGAGGAGTGAGGCCATGGAGGGCTTTGAAAACGAAGACGAGAATTTTAAAACTGAGGCATTGCTTAACTGGGAGCCAATGTAGGTCAGCGAGCAAAAGGGTGATGGATGAATGTGACTTGGTATGAGTTATGCAGTAGAGTTTTAGATGATTTCAAGTTTATGTAGAGTAGAATGTGGGAGGCTAGCCAGGAGTGTGTTAGAATAGTCAAATCTAGAGGGAATAAAGACACGGTTGAGGTTTTCAGTGCATGGGTTGAGGTAGGGCAGAGACTGGCAATGTTATGGAAGTGGGAATTAGCTGTCTTAGTGATTGTGAATAGTCTAGTTCAGCCACAGAAAAGGTAAGATAGTAAATAATATGAAAAGATGAATCTAGAATACTACTTTAGAATAGAATCATAGAATGGTGATAGCGCAACAGGAGTCCATTTGGCCCAACGTGTCTGTGCTGGCTCTTTGCAAAGCAACTCAACTAGTCCAACTCTCCCATCCTTTCCCTGTAGCCCTGCAATTTTTTTTTTCTTCAGATAATTATCCAATACTCCTTTGAAGTTCAGGATTGAATGTGCCTCCACCACACACTCGGGCAGTACATTCCAAATCCTAACCACTCGCTGAGTAAAAATATTTTTCCTCGTATTGCCTTTTGTTGTTTTGCCATTCACCTTAAACCATGTCCTCTGGTTCTTGACCTTTCTGCAAATGGGAATAGTTTTTCCCTATTTACTCTGTCTATACCCCTCATAATTTTGAACACCCTTATCAAATATCCTTTCAACCTTCTTCTTCTCCAAGAAGAACAGTCCTAGGGTCTCCAATCTGAAGTCGTTCATCCTTGGAACCATTCTTGGAACTCTTTCTGCACTCTCTTTAATGCCTTCACATCCTTTCTAAAGCGTGGCGCCGGAATTGGACACAATACTCTAGCTGAGGCTGAACCAGTGTTTTATAAAGGTTCACCAAACTCTCCTTTTTCCTCTATTTATAAAGTCAAAGATCTCGTATGCTTTATTACCTGTTTTCCCAATCTGCCCTGTCAGCTTCAGCAATTTGTGCACATAAACTCCCTCTGCCTCTGCGCCCCATTTTGGAATTGTATCCTCTACTTTCTATTGTGTCTCCTCATTCTTCCTCCCAAAACATTTCAGTTCAAACTTCTCTGCACTAAATTTCATCTGTCACGTGTCTTCCCATTTCACCAGCCTAAGTCCCCTTGAAGCCTAACTCTGTCCTCCTTACAGTTCCCAATACTTCAAAGTTTTGTGTGATCTGCAAAATTTGAGATTGTGACCTGAATACCCAAGTCTAGGTTATCAACATAGATCAAGAAAAACAGTGGTCCTAATACTGATCCCTGGGGAACCTCAGTATATACCTTCCTCCATTCCAGAAAAACAACTGTTCACCATTACTTTGTTTCCTGTCACTTGGACAACTTCGTATCCATGCTGCCACTATCCCTTTCCATGGATTAACTTTGCTGTTGATCCTGTTATGTAGCACTTCATCAAATGCCGTTTGGAGGTCAATGTACACCACATCAACTGCATCACCATCATCAACACCCTCTACTACCTCATGAAGAAGCAAAATCAAGTTAGTTAATAGGATTTGGCCTTCTCTTTCATTATGACATTGGCAGTATCTTCTTCCTTAGCAAAGACGGATGCAAAATACTCATTTAGTACCTCAGCCATGCCCTCTGCCTCCCTGCATTAAACTCCTTTTTGGACCATAATCATCCTCACTCCTCCTTTTACTACTCTTTTACAACTTACAACTTACTATAGAAGACTTTTGGATTCCCTTTTACGTTAACTGTTAGTTTCTTCTCATACTCTCTCTTTGCTTCTCTTATTTCTTTTTTCACTCCCCCTTTAAATTTTCTATATTCAACCTGGTTCTTATTTGTATTATCAATCTGACATCTGTCATACGTTCCCTTTTTCTGTCTTCAGAAACATAGTACACACTAGAACTCTTGCCCTTCTCTTCCCCTTGCATTATTACTATCCTAATCTACATTAGGATATTTGAAGTCCCCCATTATAACTGAGTCATAGGGTCATAGGCTCATAGAATAATTTCTAGCACTGAAGAAGGCCATTTGGCCAGTCAAGTCCATACCGGCTCCCCGTGGAACAATCCAGTCAGTCCCATTTCCCATTTTGGTCTCCGTAGCCCTCCAAGTTTATTTCCTTCAAGTGTACATACAATTTCCTTTAGAAATCGTTGATTGTTTTCGCTTCCACCACACTCGTGGGCAGCCAGCTCCAGGTCATTACAACTCTCTGCTTAGAAAAGTCCTTCCTCACATTCTCCCTGCATTTTTTGCCTAAACTCATAAATCTGTGCCCCCCTATCCTTGCACCATCAGCCCATGGGAAGAATTTTTCTTGTCTATCTTATCTAAGCCTGTGATACTCTTGTACACCTGGAGAATAACCCCAGCCTTTCCAGCCTAACCTTGTAACTAAAACTCCCCATTCCTGGAGCCATTCTGTTAAATCTCTTCTGCAATCTTGAGGAACACAACTGTCTACCACCCTCCAGTCCAAAAAAAAACCATCTACCATGACCCGCTGCTTTCTGCCCTTCAGCCAATTTTATATCCAAATTGGACACTAACCTTCCTAATCCATAACCTCAATTTTGTTAAGCAGCCTTTTATATGATACCTTGTCAAACACTTTCTTTAAATCTATATAGGCAACATCCACCGCATTCGTCAACCTTTCCCTGTTACTTCAACAAAAAATTCAATTAGATTGGCCAAGCATGATCTGCGTTTTACTAATTCATGCTGGCTCATCTTAATTAACTCAAACCCCTCGAAGTGCCTATTGATTTTCTTCCCTGATTTTTGGATTCCAAAGCCTTACCTATCACTGATGTTAAACTAACTGGCCCATTGTAGTTAGGACTGTCCCTACACCCTTTCTTAAATAAGGCTGACCTATTTGCCACACTGTAATCCTCTGGCATCTCCCCCATAGCAAGGGAAGATTGAAAAATTAAGGCAAACACTTCTGCACCTCTACCCCGCCATGTCCTTGAGCAACCTGGGATGCAAGCCATCGAGATCAGGTGATTTAGCCAGCCTTTCCAGTACCATACCCCTTTCAATTTTAACACTATCCATTGCCTCCATTGTCTCCGCTTCTACTGATATTTTGTCAGATTCCTTTTCCTTAGTAAACGCCAATACAAAGAACACAAGTATTCTAGCCTGCCCAGCATTTCTCAGCATATATCATTCTTTGTCCCTAATAGGACCAACTCCACCTCTTACCACCTGCTTGCTATTTAGATGCTGGTAGAAGATTTTTGGGTTCCCTATTATGTTGACTGCCATTCCATTTTTGTATTCTGTCTTGGCCAGTTTTAAGTTCTTCCTCAGCTCACCCCTCAACCTGTTGTACTGTATTTGTACTGTTTTCACTTGAAGAATTCACCTGACATGCATCGCATACCCTGCTTTTTTGTTTCATCATAATCTCTATCTCCCTCGTCATCCATTTTTGGCTTCTTTATCTTTCGCGTGGTGGGCAGGATGGGAAAATTTGGAGCACGGCCACAAGTCAGTTTTCTGCTGGAGTGAAAAAGGATTGCGATCTTCCCCTCCTGACTTTCGTGCTGGGCCAGGTTGCCCACTGCGCTGAGTCGGGGAGCTGTATTTGCATCTCATGAATGCTCACCAAAAACCCAGCTCACCAGAATCATGTTCACACTCCAAATCCAATGGCTGTGCCAGAGGCTAATTAGACTGGTGTGAATCATGACTGGATATAAATGACGTGCCCCTGGTGAACTGCATTTCACTTGCAACTTCGAGGTTTGTACGTGCAACGTTCACTTACCTTACACTGCGCTGCCCTCACGGCTGCTCCAACTCCGTGCCATAGCTCCTCAGGCAAGACCTGTGGGAAGGGAAAGGGCTGGAAGGAACATGCTTGATTGGGTTGGGGGGGGTGGTGGGTGGGGTGGTGGTGGGAGGTGTTCGACTGGAGCCCAGGAGGGAAGGGATGGACAGAGACGGAAGGGATGGCCAGAGACACATGATTGACAGGGGTGAGGGTGAAAGGAAGAGGGGGCATGAGTCTGAGGCAACATGTAGTCAGGGCCAGAAAGCAAAGGCAGTCCTGGAGCGCTGTGCACCATTCTACAAGGCTATGACTGGCACACATGTCTTGGTCCCAGTCCATGGAGCAGGAGGACCTGTCTGTGCTGTGTCAGTCGTGTACAGCATGGTGTGCAGGGTGTGGCCAGTCCCTCACACATTTGGGTCTTGGGGGTTGCTGCCTTGGTACTGAGCAGCAGATGGTGTTGTCACAGTCGTGGGAGGCATCTGCAGCCTGCAAGTGGGGAACTGATAAGTAAGAAGGAGGCACTCGACGGCTACAAGGTGGGGGGGACGAGGTGGTAGCGCATTGGTCTTGGTAGGTCACTGTGCATAGAGCCTCAAGATGGGGAGGGGTGAGGTCGACTTGGGGCATCAGGACATCCACAGAAAACAGTTCGGGGAAGGACAGGGATATCTACACGAATTACGATGGGCCACAGGGTCAGAGGGGGAGGCAGGAAAGTGATCGGAGAGATGGTAACTTGCACATTATGCTCTTTCAGGACAATAGGAGGGACTAGGATGGTGAAGGGGTGGGGGAAGGAGTGTGGGTAGTAGAAGCAGAGCAGCATCATTTCGACAGCTGATGGAATGACGCAGGGAAGGAGTCTGAGGGCTTGTGGGAGGAGTCGACTACTGCACCTTTGGGCTGATTGAAGGGGCACCCTAATAATTTCTTCTTAGGACTGCAGGCGCTGACCAACCTGGCAACCTCCTCCCAAGCCTTGGTGGTGAGGTTGGTGAACCTCCGCCCATGACGGATGTAAGGAACCTCCTGCTGGTCCTCGACTGCCTGGAGGAGTGTCGCCGGTCCCTTCTCGCTGAACTTTGGCACACGTGGTTTGTCTCTTCTGGGTGCCATTCTGGTGCTTGCCACGACAAGCCCTGAACTGCACAGAGTGAAATGTTGTTTAAATATGGCGCCTGGAAATACGACCTGATGAGGTAATGGCAGGGCAGACGAATGCCAGCCCGCCCCGAGATGCAATGTGCTGCTCATTTGTGCATAGATAATGAGGTGAAACACAGATGACCTCGCGCAGCAACCCCCGCCCCGGGCCAGCCATCGGTTGGTGGGAACCGCGCCGACTTTCCCAGCTGCCACCGCACTTAAGTCTCCTGGACAGAGAATTCTGTCCTCTGACCCCAGCATACCAGTTTTTACTCTAGTGGTGTCTGACTCTTCCAGTTCTTTGTACACCTTGTTTTTCCTCTCTAATATTACCCTCGGTTTCCCAATCCCCACAGATTGAACTGTGAAAGTAAAGTAAGGAGACACAAGTTCAGACTCACAAAAGATAACTGCAGGACTTATAAGCGAGGTTCTTCTTCACACAGACGGTGATCAACACTTGACCTGGACTCTTAGGTTGTACGGTGAAGGTGAAAGCCCTGCAATTATCTAAAGCACAATTAGATGCAGTATTGGGTGGGTGTAGAATGTAAATATCATGACTGCCTTTCCTGATCCATAAGTATGATCTTGTGAATTCTTGCAGCAGCTGTCCAGGTGGCAGTAAGCTCAGTGGTATGGAAGTAACCAATTATTAGTCTGTCTGGATTAGCTCTCAGTTTTTATTTCATTTTTAACATAACTGTAAGATGGTTTGATATTTCACTATACAATGTACAGCACTGCACACATAAGGTGCTGTATTAATGTTCAGTAAGACGTACAGACAATGGTAATTATGGATTTTTTGCAAATGCAGCGAGCACCTTTCCCTTTGCATTCCAATCCCCCCCACCCCGACCCTGGTGATATAATGGTTCAGTTTTTAAGGGAAGTATAATCAGCTTAGGCTGAACTTTGTCTTACAAATGATGCTTTTTAAGTTTATGATATTTTTCTTTGTCTTATTTGCATATTGCCTTCATTAGGCAAGTCCATAAATCTTTGTGGTTTGGACATGTAGCATTGCGCATGATCTGTGTTGAAATGGGGAAGTTGCTAATAAATGAATGACATTCAGTGCTTCAGTGTATGTCATTACTAAAGTAATGCTCACCCTCAGGTTTTTAAGCATCCAAGAGGCTAAGCTGCTACATAGCACAATAGATTGCTTATTTCACACCTCTGGTTAGATATTTGATTACAGTGCAGATCAACTCCGAATAGAGAACATAAAGCAGTTTTCTAGGAAAAGCAACAGTTTGCCCAGAGGAAGTGATTACAAGGAGTCCGTCCATGAATCAACACAAGCTCAATATGGGAAGCCAGAATTTCATTTAATATAAATTTAGTCTATTTAAACCCTAAAATATACTTACTGGGAAACACTTTTTCCTGTAATGACTCATGCGACATTGGTGTTTCACAATTGCTGGTGGCCTTCTGGTGTCTCACCCA
The DNA here is from genome assembly GCF_964194155.1 of Cetorhinus maximus. Classification (NCBI taxonomy): domain Eukaryota; kingdom Metazoa; phylum Chordata; class Chondrichthyes; order Lamniformes; family Cetorhinidae; genus Cetorhinus; species Cetorhinus maximus. Next base: position 124,258,202 of record NC_135886.1, read on the forward strand.
AATCTCTTCATGACAGCCTGGGCAGTGAATGACAGGACCATCACAGTTTAGCACAATTCCATCATCACCCAATGACCACATATACTTTTTTCCCAGTGGTATGGATCACTGGATACCATTGGGAAGAGATTTTATTTTCTCCCTTTCTAGAGCAGTGGAACTGAAGTTGATCATAACATTCCAACTAACACCTGGTCACTGGACTAGTAATCCAGAGGGTTTGTTTGTTTGTTTTGTATCTTCACATACACTTTTCCCTTTGGGGAATAGTGGGGAAGTGTTTGAACGATTAGCAGGCTAATTATGAACATATAGCCATTTAGTACAACAGAACTTGAGTATTACTGAGAAAAGAGACATGCTGTCAAAGCTTTTCATCTTGCATTCATCAGGACAGATGCAAGAATGCCAAAAAAGGGAGCAACAAGTTATACTGTATGAGAAAAGGGAGCTTGGTTGGTTGGCAAGTCGGCTATGGTCGAGGCGTTGCCATGAAGAATGCACTAAGGAACTATTGATCCCCATGTTTTGTTTAATTCAAAATAGATGCAATGCCTGGACATGTTGGCATACTGACTGTACTCAAACAGCAAAATTCAGAACATAATGTCTAATGTTAGATGTGGTTCCACAATTGGACACCACATATTGAATAATCCCAAATGTAGGCATCGCTGGCTAGGCCAGCATTTATAGCCATCCCTAATTGCCCTTAAGAAGGTGGCAGTGTGTTATCAGTGAATGTGCTATGAATTACACGAACAGCCAATTTAAAATTATCAGTCAAGTTTGCAATGTAGTCCACTTACGCTTGCTAGTAACAAAATGCGTTCATATACAGGGATTTGTTCTCTGCAGGCAAAACGAACATGTCCAGGCATTGCGCCTTTTTGAATTAAACAAAGCATGGGGGAACAGTCGTTCCCTGGTGCATTCGCCATGGCAATGCCTCAACCAATCAGCACCCTTTTCTCATGCAGCATAAATTGTTGCCCCCTTTGAAATTTGGCATTCTTACATCTGTCCTGATGAGTGTAAGATGAAAAGCTTTGGCAGCATGTCTCTTTTTTTCAACAACACTCAAATTATCAACCTGTTAATCTGCACCATGAATACCCCTTCCGTAGCCAAAAGTCCTGGGATGGGACTTGAACCAGGAGCTCAGAGACAGGGGTGCTAACTGCTGAGCCACTAGATCTCCTTATCCAGAGGCTATTAATCCAGAACAGATGAGTTCAAATCCTATCTTGGAAGTTTGAGAATTTGAATTTAGTTTAAAAATATTGGAAATAAAAAGCTGCTATCAAGTACAAGTATAGGCATGATATCGTATTGATATAAAAGCCCAACGAGTTCCATAATCCCCTTTAAGGAAGGAAATCTGTTTCCTAATCCAGTGCCATGTACTATTTACAAATAACAACTTGTAGGTTATAACCTGGAAATAGCTGAAGAGAGGCTTCTCAAAGCATTTGTCAAATGGGGTAGTGGGAAGAGGAAGTGGGAAAATCTAAAAACCAAGGATTTACATAATTTCCTGTAAGTAAATGAGGTAAGATAAAGACTGGTAGGGGTGGGGTGTGTGGCGGGGGCATGTGGAGTGAGAAGGAGAAGGCGAGGAAAAGAAGGGGGCCAGGGGTATGAAAGTATGCTGTTCACATAGGGGTAATAAAAGCTGTTTGCAGGTACTTGTCGTATGATAAATAGATGCTTGGAAAACTGCCAAGGCTATTTCACTTAAGTTTTAACATCTAAATTTCCACCAAGACTGAAGTGTGATGTGCCTCCATTTGGCAGAAACACAAGGGAGCTTCCAGTAGGATATTGTTAATAGACAGGTCTGGTTGGTCACCAGAATTAATCTGCCAGGCCATTGTCATTTTCCCTGACAGGTGTGGTGAGCTTGGCTGAATGGTGAATGCTGACCAGAAGCAGCATGAGTGAAAGCCTATCAATGCTGATAGAGCAGAACATTTGTTTGAAAACCAATGTATTGTGTAAATTTGTTTTGAGTACTGTGTCTGAGGAGAGCTGACATCTTTCATATGCTGCACTTGTTCTGTTTGAAAGAAGTGTCAACACTCAGTAACCATTCCTACACTACAGCTAGTATAATAAACACTGTTGGCCAGCAAGAAGCAATTAGTACAATTTTACGTCATTGCTTCCACAAAGAGCGATTACTTCACTGCTTCCAAGTTAAGCTTTAACAAGTGGAACTAAATGCTGACCAATCCGTTTGTTTGCTTCAGCCATGAATTCTATAGCACTTGCAGCAAGTGGGAAAGGGTAAAAAGCTAATAATGAGTTGCAGAATGTGTTACAAAGCTGCAACATAACTGGGGGAGGGATTCAAACTGTGATATTCTCCTAGTTACCTGAACCCTGAGATTGTGTTAAAGTCTTATGCTGAATTTGTGCGTTGTTAAGCCTATGAAATAACCTGATATCTTGGGAGGTTCTATGTCACAAGGCACACACCACGTTAGAGCTGTCATCCCTGAATAAATAAACTTCTCAATTTTCTTTAAGGTGAATAATACAGTATGTAACTTAATAATTGGTCAGCGAAGTACAAATAATCTAATCGTGGAGTTCAGCTGATCTGTACCTATTCATTGAATTTCACCTGTGTAGTCATGAAGTATAATTATTACTGATCATAATATTTCCAACACAAAATACAAGAACTTGTGAATTTCATCATCTCTAAGTTTGAAACAACTTACAATGGCAGAGGCAACTCACCTTCCCCTCCCAAAGCACTGGCCAATCCCTCAGCTGAATCAACTCACACCTCCTCCCTCTACCCTTACTCTGGCCCTTCATTCGCTCTAGAACTTTGCAGCTTTTCTCCCATTTCCTCCCACTCCAATGCCTACCTCCAAATCCTGGAGTTCCCTCCCAAGCAACACTGTTGGTGTATCTTCACCGATGGACTGCTGCGGTTCAAAAGGATGGCTCACCAATATTTTCAGTGGCATTTCCAGATGGCCAATAAAGGTGGCCTTGCCAGCAACACCCACATTCCAGGAGGGGAAATAATAGAAAAAAATCATGGGCCAAATATTCCAGTCTCTGGACTGAAATACGCGTCGAGACCCTGTGGAAGTCCCTACATACGACCATATGTACGAAATAGGAGCAGAAGTAGGCCATTCGGCCCCTCGAGCTTACTCCACCATTCAATAAGATCATTGTTGATTTGTTTGTGTTTCAAGTTCTACATTCCCATCTACCCCCGATAACCTTTGATTCCCTTGCCCACCAAGAATCTGTCTACCTCTGCCTTAAAAGTATTCAGTGACATCTGAATCTCCGTGGGAATTGCTCAGGAACTTTCAACTTCTGAAGGACACTGTCCCTGGTTCGATGTTGATTCTGGAAATGTTAGACAGTTTAAAACCTAGTCTGGGTAATTACGCAACCAACCCCCCAATAACCTCCAACCCCACCAGCTACCCACCCAACCTGACCCAACTGGTCTCTCGACCCCATCAAATTCCCTCCCAACCTGACCTGGCTACACTTCCAACCCCCAACTAACCCCAGAATCCCTGACTGCCCTCCTGACCAGCTGATTACTCTACCCGACCTGACAACCCTTGTGACCTGGCCCAACTACCCCCACCCACTAACCCATCTCTGCATCACATCCATTACCCCCTACCAAAACCCCACACCCACTTACCCCCTCACCCCCTCACTACTCCACTGCCTCACCCACCTCAACTCCCTCACAAACCCCCAACCCACCTACCCATTCACTTGCTAGCACTCTTCCGTTAACATTCAGACTGGACATTGAAACTTATCATATGGCAGCTAGTGCCGTAAAAAGGGGCATGTCTTGTCTTCCCCTGACACTACTACGATTTAATGGAGTCCTTCGAGGAATGCTGCACTCTGTATTTCTGGAACATCTGAGTTCAGAAGACCCCATTAGAAAAGTGGAGCAGTGTCGGGTCAGGGAAATTTACAGACGCAGCAGCAATCCAAAAATGAATCAGAAGATTCAGGCCCACCTTCCCACCTACACACGACCATTTAGCTCAGACACTGCCCTGCTCCCCTCAAAGCCACCGTTATCAGTTACCAAACGGCAATCACTTGCAAAGGTCTTTATTCCTCCCCTTGTGAATGCCATGCTCCACTTATTTCCCCTCTTTCTTCACCTTTAACTTGACCATCCTACTGATGTAGTACTCACCTGTTATGACCGATGCAGTTGGCAAAGCGAAGTGATTTAAAATTCCCAGAGGGACACTTTAAACAACTGTCATAACCTATAATTTTAAGTGTTATGTTTGAGATGCGACTTTAAATTCAGGAATCAGATCACCAGTTCTCGAGGTTTTACGTTAAACTAAGTGAAACATTTTATTAATTTACACAGGTTAAAATATATGTACACATGACTTAACAAATTCCCAAACTAATCTCCATTAAGGCAACAGCAACCCATAGACTTAACCAAACACCAGGCAAAGCATTTTCACCTTACGAATTCAAAACCTATGGAGCCAGTTGGAGGCTTGCAGCTGCCTTTTGATCTCACATTGCCTCTGCTCTGCACACCCAAAAACTACTGAAGTTATACCTACCACCACTGATTGATTGAATTCAAATTCTCATTGTCTCACTAGCCTCTTTGAACTTGACCTTTTAACAATGAAACCCCTTTCATTGTACCAATTTTATTAGTGATATAAACATATGGCTTGGTAGCTGCTAGATAGGTGTCAAGTTTTCACCCCACTTCTTGAATGCTCTATTTAGAAAATGCAAATGCATGCTATCTCTCTTCCGTATCAAAACTAGTGCACATCAAAGCTCCCAGACTAGCTGGCTTTAATCCAATTAAGACACACACCCGCAGACTAAACCTCTATTTTAAAAGAAAAATATTTTCCAAAATATTATATACCTTAATAGCGTCATGACGCCACCTCTAACCTGCCTTGAGGTTCTTCACTATGCCTTTGCCTCTCAGTACCGTGTTTACCTCTCCCACCACCCCTGTTTGACTCCAGTCAGTCTGGCTTCCACACTAAAACTGCTCCATCAAAGTCACCTGTGATAACCTCTGCAAGGGTGCTCATGGCATAATGTCCCCCCTTGCCCTGAGCTTTTCTACAGTGTTCGACACAGCTGACTATGCCCTCTTTCTCTGCGCCACCTTTTCTCTGTAGGTCATTGGAATTGCCCTTGTGTAGTTGCTCTGAGTGCAAGCAACACATCTCCAGCAATAGCTTCTTCTACATCCTCATATGGTCACCTGAGTTCCCTAAAAGATTCCTCCTTGTTTCCCTTCTTTAATGTGCCACCCCTTGCTGACTTGTTTAAGTACAGAATCAGTTTCTATCTGTATGCTGGAAATATCCAGTTCTATCTCTCGACCTTAGAACCAAATCTGTGCTGGCAGATGATGCCTTGCAGTGTGATAGATGGAGAAATCGAAAGTTGGGAAAGCCAAAGTAATTAGTTTCAGTGGCCACCAAAATTTTACTTCCCTTACATTTAACTCCAAACTCCTCCTGCATCTTGGGTGATTGTTGAAGCTGTGTGTGACTGCTGTTTCCTACCCAGCCTATCCTGAGCTTTAAATTTCAAATCCTATCCATCATAAATTCTGCTTACTTTCATTGTCACAATAATCCCTGCCTTGGACTATAGCTCAACAATTCCCCACCCTACCACCAAGTTAATTTTCTCCTCTGTGACAGCAAGACTAATTTTAGCATCCCTACTGCTATCTTGGCCGAAATTGGCTAATTCAGCCATAACACTGTTCAGAAGTGTCTAAATCAGATCATCACTTAAAAACTTAAGAATGCAAGAAATAGAAGCAGGACTGGGCCATCAGGCCCTTTGAGCCTGCGCTGCCATTCAATAAGATCATGGCTAAACTTCAACATCAACTCCACTTTCCCACCCTATCCCCACATTCCTTGAATCCGTTAGTGCTCAAAGTTTTGTCAGACTTGTATATACTCATTAAGAGAGCATCTACAGCCAACTGGGGTAGAGAATTCCAAAGATTCTCAATCCTCTGAATGAAATTTCTCCTCATCTCAGATCTAAATGGCTGACTGCTTTTCCTGAGAAGATTTCCTAGCTCTAGATTCTCTAGCATCTTCTCTGTCAAGCCTCTAAGAATTGAATGTGTTTCATTGAGAGCACCCTCATTCTTCTGAACTCTAGAGAATATAGGCCCATTTTGCTCAATCTCTGTTAATGGAATAGACATCTCATCCCAGGATTCAATCTAGTGGACCTTCATTTCATCCTTTTAAGGCAAGTATTTCCTTCCTTAGATTAGGAGACCAAAACTGTACACAATACTCCGGATGTTGTCTCTCCAAAACCCTATACAGCTGTAGCAAGATCTTCATACTCTTATGGCCCAACCCTCTTGCAATAAAGTCTAAACATATCATTTAACATCCTAATAGCTTGCCGTACCTGCATTTTAGTTTCTTTTGATTCATGTACAAGCATAAAACCCATCAACATTTCTATCTCAAAACAAAAACAGAATTACCTGGAAAAACTCAGCAGGTCTGGCAGCATCGGTGGAGAAGAAATCAGTTGACGTTTCGAGTCCTCACAACCCTTTGGCAGAACTGAGTATAGTTAGGAGAGAGGTGAAATATAAGCTGGTCTAAGGTGGGGGGCGGGGGGAGAGAGAAGTTGAGGGTGGGGTGATTGTGGGGATAAGCAAGCAGTGATAGGAGCAGATAATCAAAAGATGTCACAGACAAAAGGATCAAAGAGGTGATGAAGGTGGTGATATTATCGAAGAAAAGTGCTAATTAAGAATGGATGGCAGGATACTCAAGGTACAGCTCTAGTGGGGTTGGGGTGGAAAGACTAACAAAGTTTTAGTTTTAGATTTAAAAATAATGGAAATAGGTGGGAAAAGAAGAATCTATATAAATTATTGAAAAAAAAAAGGGGGAGGGGGGAGAAATGGGGTGGGGATGGGGGGAGGGGGAGTTTAAGATCTAAAGTTGTTGAATTCAATATTCAGCCCAGAAGGCTGTAAAGTGCCTAGTCGGAAGATGAGGTGCTGTTCCTCCAGTTTGCGTTGGGCTTCACTGGAACAATGCAGCAAGCCAAGGACAGACATGTGGGCAAGAGAGCAGGGCGGAGTGTTAAAATGGCAAGCAACAGGGAGGCTTGGGTCTTTCTTGCAGACAGACCGCAGGTGTTCTGCAAAGCGGTCGCCCGGTTTGCGTTTGGTCTCTCCAATGTAGAGGAGACCGCATTGGGAGCAACAAATGCAGTAGACTAAGTTAGGGGAATTGCAAGTGAAATGCTGCTTCACTTGAAAGGAGTGTTTGGGCCCTTGGACGGTGAGGAGAGAGGAAGTGAAGGGGCAGGTGTTGCATCTTCAGCGTGGGCATGGGGAGGTGCCATAGGTGGGGGTTGAGGAGTAGGGGGTGATGGAGGAGTGGACCAGGGTGTCCCGGAGGGAACGATCCCTACGGAATGCCGCCAGGGGGGGTGAAGGGAAGACGTGTTTGGTGGTGGCATCATGCTGGAGTTGGCAGAAATGGCGGAGGATGATCCTTTGAATGCGGAGGCTGGTGGGGTGATAAGTGAGGACAAGGGGGACCCTATCATGTTTCTGGGAAGGAGGAGAAGGTGTGAGGGCGGATGCGCGGGATATGGGCCGGACACGGTTGAGGGCCCTGTCAACGACCGTGGGTGGAAAACCTCGGTTAAGGAAGAAGGAGGACATGTCAGAGGAGCTGTTTTTGAAGGTAGCGTCATCAGAACAGATGCGACGGAGGCGAAGGAACTGAGAGAATGGGATGGAGTCCTTACAGGAAGGGGGGTGTGAGGAGCTGTAGTCGAGGTAGCTGTGGGAGTCGGTAGGCTTGTAATGGATATTGGTGGACAGTCTATCATCAGAAATTGAGACAGAGAGGTCAAGGAAGGGAAGAGAAGTGTCAGAGATGGACCATGTGAAAATGATGGAGGGGTGGAGATTGGAAGCAAAATTAATAAATTTTTCCAGGTCCTGACGAGAGCATGAAGCAGCACCGAAGTAATCATCGATGTACAGGAGAAAGAGTTGTGGGGGGGGGGGGCCGGAGTAGGACTGGAACAAGGAATGTTCCACATACCCCATAAAGAGACAGGCATAGCTGGGGCCCATGCAGGTACCCATAGCCACACCTTTTATTTGGAGGAAGTGAGAGGAGTTGAAGGAGAAATTGTTCAGTGTGAGAACAAGTTCAACCAGACGGAGGAGAGTAGTGGTGGATGGGGATTGTTGGGGCCTCTGTTCAAGGAAGAAGCTAAGGGCCCTCAGACCATCCTGGTGGGGGATGGAGGTGTAGAGGGATTAGACATCCATGGTGAAGAGAAAGCGGTTGGGGCCAGGGAACTGGAAATTGTTGAAGTGACGTAAGGTGTCAGAGGAATCACGGATGTAGGTGGGAAGGGACTGGACAAGGGGAGAGAGAAGGGAGTCAAGATAACGAGAAATGAGTTCCGTGGGGCAGGAACAGGCTGACACGATCGGTCTGCCAGGACAGTTCTGTTTGTGGATTTTGGGTAGGAGGTAGAAGCGGGCCGTCCGAGTTTGGGCGACTATCAAGTTGGAAGCTGTGGGAGGTAGATCTCCAGAGGAGATGAGGTCAGTGACGGTTCTGGAAACAATGGCTTGATGTTCTGTGGTGGGGTCATGGTCCAGGGAGAGGTAGGAGGAAGTGTCTGCGAGTTGACGCTCAGCCTCCGCGAGGTAGAGGTCAGTGCGCCAGACAACAACAGTACCACCCTTGTCAGCGGGTTTGATGACAATGTTGGGGTTGGACCTGAGAGAACGGAGCGCAGCAAGTTCAGAGAGAGACAGATTAGAATGGGTGAGAGGAGCAGAGAAATTGAGACGGCTAATGTCACGCCGACAGTTCTCAATGAAAAGATCAAGAGAAGGTAAGAATCCAGAGGGAGGGGTCCAGGTGGAGGGAGAATATTGGAGGTGGGTAAAAGGATCCGTTGAACAGGGAGAGGACTCCTGCCCAAAGAAGTGAGCACGGAGACGAAGACAGCGGAAGAAGAGTTCAGCATCATGCCGAGCCCGAAATTCATTGAGATGAGGGCGTAAGGGTATGAAGCTAAGTCCTTTGCTGAGCACTGAACGTTCAGCATCGGAGAGGGGAAGGTCAGGGGGTATAGTGAATACGTGGCTGGGGCTGGGATTGGAAGTTGGGGTGGGGACGGAGGGACAAGCAGGGGTGGAGGGTCCCAGATGGGTGTTGGTGTCGATGAGTTGTTGGAGCTTGCGTTCCTTAGCACTTGAGAGAAAGAGAAAAAGTTTCTTGTTGAGGCGACGGATGAGGCGAAGAATAAAATGAAACTGGGGGCACGCGCAGCTTTGAAAAAGGGTGCGGCGGTGCTGCTGGAGGGAGAGGTCGAGTGTGTTCATATGGCGGCGCATGGCACTGAGTGTGGATCTCAGAATGCGACGGGAACAGCAGTCCGAGAAACGTTTTATGTCCCGGAGATACCTGTAATCCTGGGTGGGTTCGAAACAAGAGGGATGGAATTTCAGTTGAAATCCACGTGGGGTGAGTCGGAGACGGAGACAGTCACTGAGAAAGGAAATATGGCTGTGAAAGCGGCTGTGAAAACATTTCTATCTCCCCAGTTCTGATGAAGAGTCATATTAGAGTCGAAACGTTAACCCTGTTTCTCTCTCCACAGATGCTGCCAGACCTGCTGAATTTTTTCAGCATTTTCTGTTTTTATTTCAGGTTTCCAGCATCCACAGTATTTTACTCTTAAAAACATTTAGTAGTCTTACACCTTTTAAAAAATATTCCGTTTTCCCTTCTTCATACCAAAGTGGATAATTTCACAGTTCCCTCTGTTGTTCTCCACCTGCCAGTTTCTTGCCCATCTCTCTTAACAATCTATGTAATTTTGCAGCCTCTGTGTATGTTTCTCACAGCTTGTTTTCCTATTTGGCTGTGTATCATCTGGAAACCTGGATATTTTGTACTCAGTCCCCTCATCTAAGACAGTGATGTAGATTGTAAGTATTGAAGCCGAGAATGATCCTTGTGGCATTCGACTAATTACCTGCCACCCTGAAAATGACCAGTTTATTCCTACTGTTTGATTTCTGTCCAATAGACAATCCTCAGTCCATACTAATATATTATCTCTCAAGTCCATTAACCTTAATCTTGTAATAGCTTCTTGTATGGCACCTTATTGAATGTCCTATTGAAAATCCAAATATACTACATCTACTGGTTCCCCATTATCTACCCTGCTGGCTACTATTAGATTTGTCAAACACGATCTCACTTTCATAAAGTCTTATTGATTTTGCCTAACCATATTATGATTTTGCAAGTGGCCCGTTACCACATCCTTAAACATTGTTTGACATTATCCAAGACGGCAGGATATGCAGCCAGTTTAAATATTTCAATGCAACAATTTCACACTTGTGATATAAATAACACTGAACACATTTCAACTGAAGGAAAAGGATTTTTTTTTCATTCATGGGATGTGGGCGTCATTGCTTAGGCCAGCATTTATTGCCCATCCCTAATTGCCCTTGAGAAGGTGGTGGTGGGCTGCCGTCTTGAACCACTGCAGCCCATGTGGTGTACGCACACCCACAGAGCAGTTGGGGAGGGAGTTCCAGGATTTTAACCCAGCAACAGCAAAGGAATGGTGATGTATTTCCAAGTCAGGATGGTGAGTGGCTTGGAGGCGAACTTCCAGGTGGTGGTGTTCCCATGTATCTGCTGCCCTTGTCCTTCTAGATGATAGTGGTCGTGGGTTTGGAAGGTGCTTTCTAAGTAGGCTTGGTGAGTTCCTGCAGTGCAACTTGTAGATGGTACACACTTCTGTCACTGTGCGTCAGTGGTGGAGGGAGTGAATATTTGTGGACGGGTTGCCAATTAAACGGGCTGCTTTGTCCTGGATGATGTCAAACCTCTTGAGTGTTGTTGGAGCTGCACTCATCCAGGCAAGTGGAGAAAACGCCATCACACTCCTCACTTGTGCCTTATAGATGGTGGACAGGCTTTGGGGAGTCAGAAAGTAATTACTTGTTGCACGATTCCGAGCCTCTGACCTGTCCTTGTAGTCACAGTATTTATATGACTAGTCGAGTTCAGTTTCTGATCAATGGTAACCCCCAGGATGTTGATAGTGGGGGATTCAGGAATGGTAATGCCATTGACTGTCATGGGGCGATGGTTAGATTCTGTTTTGTTGGAGATAGTCATTGCCTGGCACTTGTGTGGCGTGAGTATATCGTGCCACCTGTCAGCCCAAACCTGGATATTGTCCAGGTCTTGCTGCATTTGGACATGCACTGCTTCAATATCTGAGGAGTTGTGAATGGTGCTGAACATTGTGTAATCATCAGCGAACATCGCCACTTTTGACCTTATAATGGAAGGAAGGTCATTGATGAAGCAGCTGAAGATGGTTGGGCCTAGGACACTGAATAACACCTGCAGTGATGTGCTGGAAGTGAGATGATGGACCTCCAACAGCCACAACCATCTTTTTTCCTGCTAGGTATAATGCCAACCAGTGGAGAGCTTTCCCCCTGATTCCATTGATTCCAGTTTTGCTATGGCTCCTTGATGCCACACTGGTCAAATGCTGCCTCGATGTTAAGGGCAGTCACTGTCACCTCACCTCTGGAGTTCAGCTATTTTGTCTATGTTTAAACCAAGGCTGTAATGAGGTCAGGAGCTGAGTGGCCCTGGTGGAACCCATACTGAGCGTCAGTGAGCAGGTTATTGCTAAGCAAGTACTGCTTGATAGCACTGTCGATGACCCCTTCCGTCACTTTACTGATGAGAGGAGACTGATGGGATGGTAATTGGCTGGGTTAGATTTGTTCTGCTTTTTGTGTACAGGACATACCTGGGCAATTTTCCACATTTCCGGTAGATGCCAGTGTTGTAGCTGTACTGGAACAGCTTGGCTAGAGGCGTGGTAAGCTTTGGAGCACAAGCCTTCAGTACCATTGCTGGTATGTTGTCAGGGCCCATAGCCTTTGCAGCATCCAATGCCTTCAGCTGTTTCTTGCTGTCACGTGGAGTGAATCGAATTGGCTGAAGATTGGCATCTGTGATCCTGGGCACCTCCGGAGGAGGCCGAGATGGATTATCCACTCAGCACTTATGGTTGAAGATTGCTTCAAAGGCCTCAGCCTTATCTTTTGCACTGATATGCTGGGCTCCTCCATCATTGAGGATGGGGATATTTGTGGAGCCGCCTCCCCTGAATTGTTCAATTGTTCAACACCATTCATGGCTGGATGTGGTAGGAATGCAGAGCTTAGATCTGATCCGTTGGTTGTGGGAGCACATAGCCCTGTCTATCACTTGTTGCATATGCTGTTTAGCATGCAAGTAGTCCTGTCTTGTAGCTTCAGCAGGTTGACACCTCATTTTTAGGTATGTCTGGTGCTGCACCTGGCATGCCCTCTTGCACTCTACATTGAATGAGGGTTGATCCCCGGACTTGGTAATAATGGCAGAGTGGGGGATATGCCGGGCCATGGGGTTGCAGATTGTGTTTGAGTATAATTCTGCTGCTGCTGATGGCCCACAGTGCCTCATGGTTGCCCAGTTTTGAGTTGCTAGTTCTGTTCAAAATTTGTCCCGTTTAGCATGGTAGTGGTGCCACACAACACGATGGAGGGTATCCTCAGTGTGAAGACGGGACTTGGTCTCTACAAGGACTGTGCGGTGGTCACTCTTAATGTGATGGACAGATGGATCTGCGGCTGGCAGGCTGGTGAGGATGAGGTCAGGAATGTTTTTCCACTCTTGTTGGTCCCCTCACCACCTGCCGCAGACCCAGCCTAGCAGCTATGTCCTTTAGGACTCGGCTAGCTCGGTCAGTAGTGGTGCCACTGAGCCAGTCTTGGTGATGGACAGTGAAGCCCCCCCATCTCCCCCCCATCCCCATCCCCCCATTGTCCCCCCCCCACCCCAATTCCCAGAGTACATTCTGCACCTTTGCCACCCTCAGTGCTTCCTGCAAGTAGTGCAGAACATAGAGGGGTACTGCTTCATTAGCTGAGGAGGGGGGTGCAGTATGTGGTGAGCAGCAGAAGGTTTCCTTGCCCATGTTTGACCTGATGCCATGGGACTTCATGGGGCCTGGAGTCGATGTTGAGGACTCCCAGGGCAACTATACCACTGTGCTGCCACCTCTGCTGGGTTTGTCCTGCCAGTGGAACAGGGCACAGATTTTTATTGCATTCAAATTTCACCATCTGCCATTGTGGGTTTTGAACCTGGTTTCTCAGATCTGGGTTAATGACGATAGTGACGATACCACTGCACTACCACCTCCCCATACAGCAAATTGAGCTTAATTATCTGTTATAAAATTGATTGAACTGTGTTTAAATTGTAGAGGATGTGGTTTAGTAGTTTGAGGTTTTATATTAATATCTTGTAGCAGCATATTTTATGGTAGGAATATTCCTACACAATAATACTTAGAATGGAAGAACACAGGTGGGTAGTCGATGAGGAGAATTCGCCTGACATAGTAGTGCTAAGTTTCTTTTAGTTAACAACTTCACTACCATATAGTAGTGGATCCATGAAGTCGGCAGCGCAATTACTCGTAACCTTGTTTCCAATCCTCGATCATACAGCTGATCTCCACCACTTTCCTTGACTACTTCTATGCTCCTGAAAACGCATCTTTTTAACCAAGCATCACAGAATTGTCACAGTCAACCCTTCTAACCCTTAGTTCCTTAATGCCTTGTATTATTTTTTCCTGTATTAAAAGCATTATGTAAATGCAAGTGAGTGTCCCAAGGGTTCTTGTGTGTCTGGCTTGTTATCTTGTCAGGTCCCTTGCTACTCTGCTTGATGCTATGGTCTCAGGATCCTCTGTCACTCTGTCCTGCCTGCTTGTCACTGCAATGCCAAGGCTTTCTGTCACATGCAGGCTTCCTCTCTACAGATTGCTACTGGTCCCATCCGCCTTGCATGTCACTGTTGTTTAGTGCTCCATGTCAGTGTAACATGCCTACCACTGTCAATTCTGAGTTTCCTGCAATTCTGACCTTCCTGCCTGCTGTTGTAGCCCTAGTCGTAGGCTTTCCTGCCGCTCATTCTTGCCAGTGTTACACTTCAGGAGTTAGTTGAACATTTGTTTGTGATGCTGCATGGAAATGTTTTACTGTGGTAAAATCTAAGAGGGAGCAAACTCAAGTATAAGTATCGTTTCTTTCATGCTAGTCGCAGTGTTGTGGGGCAAATGATGAAGGCTTAGTCACCTGTTGTAAGGTTCCTGCAGAAAATGAGGGAATAACAAGAAACTTCTTAAACATGATAAAAATAACTTTCAAGGTGACCTCTAAAGAATGGGAAATGTATAATAATGAGTGACCAGATGGCTTCAACCAGTATACTGAAAAACCTATTTGAATAACGTATTATAAAAATGCATGGGAAACTATGAACTCATTTATTATCATCAGTAATTAGAGCAGAGACAAGTATTGGCTCTTCAGGGTTGAACAGGTCTATTTGCCTGCATCAAGTATAAGGTTTTTCTAATCTACATACGAGTCTGTACCCATTTCAGCAGCGAGCTGCAAAACACAAGTGCGCAGAGCTTTGCAGTGGCATTGCCCATTGCTTCAGTTAGAAAGTGTCAAGGTGACAGTTACTGGTTTTCGGCCAATTTCTGCTCCTCCCGGTTTGCCTTTCATTGGTTACCCTCCAACTAGTTTTATCCCTCATAAGCTCAACAAAATAATACAAACTACAAAAGCCCTAGTATGTTTGTTCAATATGCTGTCCTTCCAATTCTACAGTGTTGATTCAAATCTCACTCAAACTGATTAAATATACCTGGAATACTGGCACTGAAGTTCCATACATCAGCACTAATTGTCACTCAATTGGTCTTCTTGCTTAAGAGTGATCACAAGGATGGCTGGTGCCAGAAATGCCACGTTGATGCTATAAGTGCTTTCCTAGGATATAAAGCTGGGATTGAGGGGTCTTTGCAGTACATCTTGATGTTGCTATATTGTACATGATCTGAGAGTGCTTGATCCTGAAGCCTGGAAAGTGTTCCAACGCTAACCATCTCATCTTGATCAGCACAAAAATCTCAAAGGGCAGGGGCAGGGAGTTATTTTCTTAATAGCCTCATAATATATTTCTTTAGGATCTCTTAATATCTCTTAAAGTGAAGCAAGGGAATTAAGAATTATTCAAATAAGCTGTATGATCACAAAAACATTGACGAATTAAAGAGTACCAGATTTTAGTGTATTGATATCTGATGGTGGAAACATTTATGACTTCCACTTTTGTTACAAATTGAATTGTGAATTAGCAAATATTTGTTTGTTTCTCAAATACTTTAATAATCACAGCACCTAAAATGTATCATTTACATGTGAAAAAGTTAGCTACAAAAGGTATCAGAAATTAATTTAATTGATCAGGAGTATAAGAACAAATGGGTCAATACCTTGACAAGAATATTCTTCATGGGCACCATGTAGATCCTTGACCCCAAAAGGAACCAACCACACTTTATTACCTTGCCTAGGCATTGGAAATAACATTGTCTATATTTGATGTGCCAAACAGTTGAACACCAACCATTTTGGGTTGCATTAGTATCACAGTACCAGCCTCCTCTCAAGGATTGCGCAAAATGAATAAATTAACTTATTTTTTAAACCAATTATCAAAACAGTCAAACAACAAAGCCTTGAACTAACAATTTTTTTTTATTAACCGTACAATCATAATTGACAGTATTTAAGTGATTATGCAGGTAATTGGTAGATAGTTAATTAACAAAATATATAATAGGTTATAAATATATGTTCAGTTATATCAGTCACTCAGCATTATTTGTTTGCTGATTTATAAGTTTATAGTTGAGATTAGTGTCTTGAGATTTATATAAATTGGTGAAATTAAATTAACAGTTATAAAGCTGACAATTTAACTGAATTAGAGCCATTCTATGGAATAGGTTCAAATATGTGTGTTTGTACATGGTAGTGTTTCCAGAACTTTTACAGTCTTGTTCTTGTGAATTCGTGTGGGTAAACTGCCTCATCTTCCTCAAAAACAAAAATTCCAAATACTTTAGTCTCTTTTTCTTTCCTTAGTAACTGAAATTTAAAATATACAAAGTAGTTTTAAACAGACTAAAAATATCAAAAATATATTTCCCAATAGCAATATATTCCTAAATTGAAATGTTAGTGCTGGAGTGCTGCTCTGGGCTGCAGTAGAGTCCTTAAGTTGGAGTTTGGTGACGGAGGGAATTTAAGGGTTAATTTCTATCTAAAGTCTAGTCTTTCTTTCATTTAGTAATTAACTAAAAGTTGCGGTTTGGATTGGAAGCAGGTGAGTTTTATGCCAGCTTTAAAACAGGGTTTATGCAGGCTCTGCTTGTAGCTACAACTAATTAATTAGATAACTGGCTTAAACAGGTTTTCAGAGGCTAGATTCAGCGCGTATAAAAACAGGCCATCTTACAGTGCTGACTTTGTCTGCACTGGAGTGTTGCTTTGGGCTGCAGTAGAGTGCTTAAGTTGGATTTTGGTGACTGAGGGAGTCGGTGAGGAGGGAACGAGGTGATCCTTTGAGTACGGTCGGGTAAGTATTTACTACTTTTATTGCTTATAGTTTTTAAGGTCTTATTTTGTGGTTCATCGTTTGTAAGGGCTATATTCTGCAACAACGAGGAGCAGGGAAGAAAGGCCCTAGAGTCAATGATATTAAGTATCTTCCAAAAGGTTTAATTTAATTTAAAGGGGTAAGCCATGGCAGGAGAGCTCAAAGCCATGGTGTGCTCCCCCTGCTGTATGTGGGAAGTCGGGAACATTTCCAGTGCCCGGGGCCAGCATGTGTGCGGGAAGCGTCTCCAGCTGCAGCTCCTGGAAGCCTGGGTTTCGGAGCTGGAGCGGCGACTGGGGAAACTGTGGAGCATCCGCGAGGCGGAGAGTATCGTGGATAGCATGTATAGAATGGTGGTCACACCGCAGGCTAAGAGACCACAAGCAGGAAGGGAATGGGTGACCACCAGGCAGAGCAAGAAGACTATGCAGGCAGTGCAGGAATATTCTGTGGCTATTCCCCTGCAAAACAGATATACTGCTTTGGATACTGTTGGGGGGAATGACCTCTCAGGGGAAAGCAGCAACAGATGGGGTGTGGGGGAGGGTTTCAGATTCCTGAGACATTGCGACCGGTTCTGGGGGAGGTGGGACCAGTACAAACTGGACAGGTGACACCTCGGCAGGACTGGGACTGATGTCCTAGGGGGAATATTTGCTAGAGTGGTTGGGGAGGGATTTAAACTAAAATGGCAGGGGGATGGGAACCTATGCAAGGAGTCAGAGGAGGGGGAATCAAGGACAAGAACAAAAGACAGAAAGGGGAATAAGAAAAGTGATAGGCAGAGAAATCAAGGGCAAGAATCAAACAGGGCCTCAGTGAAAAATAGTGGGAACGGGACAAGTAATGTTAAAAAGACAAGCCTTAAGGCTTTGTGCCTTAACGCGAGGAGCAGTCGCAATAAAGTGGCTGAATTAACCGCGCAAATAGATGTAAACAGGAATGATATAGTCAGGATTACAGAGACATGGTTGCAGGGTGACGAAGGATGGGAACTGAACATCCAGGGGTATTTAGTATTTAGGAAGGACAGACAAAAAGGAAAAGGCGATGGAGTTGCATTGCTGGTTAAAGAGGAAATTAACGCAATAGTGAGGAAAGATATTAGCTCCAACGATGTGGAATCTGTATGAGTAGAGCTGAGAAACACTAAGGGGCAAAAAACATTAATGAGGGTTGTATATAGACCCCCAAACTGTAGTGGTGATGTTGGGAATGGCATTAAACAGGAAATTAGAGACATATGTAATAAAGGAACATCTGTAATTATGGGTGACTTTAATTTGCACATAGATTGGGCAAATCAAATTAGTAACAATACCGTAGAGGAGAAATTCCTGAAGTGTATACGGGATGGTTTTCTGGACTAATACGTTGAGGAACCAGCTAGAGAACAGGCCATCCTAGACTGGGTATTGTGTAATGAGGAAGGAATAATTGGCAATCTAGTTGTGCAAAGCCCTTTGGGGATGAGCGACCATAATATGATAGAATTCTTTATCAAGATGGAGAGCGACGTAGTTGATTCTGAGACTTGGGTCCTGAATCTTAATAAAGAAAACTATGATGGTATGAGGCGCGAGATGGCTATGATGGATTGGGAAATGTTACTTAAAAGGATGAGAGTGGATAGGCAATGGCAAACGTTCAAAGATAACATTGGTGAACTGCAACAATTGTTTATTCCTGTCTGGCGCAAAAGTAAAACAGGAAAGGTGGCCAAACCATGGTTTACGAGGGAAAGTAGAGATAGTATTAGATCCAAGGAAGAGGCATATAAATTGGCCAGAAAAAACAACAGACCTGAGGGGTGGGAGCAGTTTAGAATTCAGCAAAGGAGGACCAAGGGATTGATTAAGAAGGGGAAAATAGAGTACGAGAGTAAGCTTGCGGGGAACATAAAAACTGACTGTAAAAGCTTCTATAGATATGTGAAGAGAAAAAGATTGGTGAAGACAAATGTAGGTCCCTTCCAGTCAGAAACAGGGGAATTTATAATGGGGAGGCGGCCAGCCCACATTTTGCAAAACCTCATCCAAGGGCAGGATAAAAAGTGTCAGCAGCAATGTGAGGAGTTTAGGAGATAGTTTGCTGCTGGCTGCTTATTTGAACATGACAGCTTTATCTCTGTTCTGAGCTTTATTCTTAGCATTTCTAGGCTTCATTTCAGGACTCATTTGTGTCTCCAAAGTCCCCGGACGATTTTGACCATGTGGGCCCTTCCAGGTGTCAGACAGCCATCTGTAACCTTGGTAATGGAGATTGTGGTCTCCACTGGTTGCACCTTCTCTGAGGAGGAAGAGGTGGGCAGGAGGGAGAGGAGGCCAGGTGTCTCTATGCAGCTTCCAGGGGAGTGACCTGTGGGAGGAGAGATGCAGTCACAGGGGGCGCAGGGCGAGCTGGCAGTCCAAGGTGGAAGGGGTCACAGAAGATGTCACTATCCTGCTGCCAGGGTTTACAGGCAGCGATGCAGCTACATCAATATGTCTGGGGTGCAATGCCGAAGGAGGCTCTGCCTCTCCAGGGAGACTGTGACCTCCATTTGTCATATGATTAGCCCTGAGATCACCTCCAACTGTGTGGGTGGACACCCCATGCCAGTAGCTCTGAAGGTCACAGTGGTCCTCAACATCTATGCCTCCGGCTCTTTCTAGGGGTCAGTGGGGGATCTTTTTCGAGTGTCCCAATCAGTTGCGTCAAGCTGCTGACTGATGCTCTGGGTGGGTAATGACATTTATTCATTTCCGTACAGACGAGGCCAGCCAGACTAAGCGAGCCAGAGGCTTTGCAGCGATTGTTGGGTTCCCCCGCATCCAAGATGCAATCAACTGCACTGTGGCCGTCAAGGCACCAGTGGGTCAGCCGGGTGCCTTTGTCAACAGGGAGGGGTTCTATTCAAACGCCCAGATAGGATGTGCCCACAGTGTAAGTCTGTGCAAGGTACCCTGGCAGCACCCATGACGCTTTTATCCTGAAACACTCTCAGCTGCCAAGGCTCTTCAGTGCTCTAGCCCGACTGGATGGATGGCTGCTGGGTGGCAAAGGCATTCCATTGAAAAGGTGGCTTATGACGCCTCTCCGCCACACAAGAACAGAGGCAGATCAGCGTTATAATTGGAGTCATGCCTCCACAAGTCTCCTGAAGATGCACTTCCATTGCCTGGACCATTCAGGGGGTGCACTACAATACCCCCCCAGAGCAGGTGTCACTGATAGTGGTTGCATGCTGCACTCTCCATAATCTGGCACTGGCAGGGGGGGGACCCACTGGAGGAAGAGGATCTTGAGGCAGCTCCACAGGCCACAGCGGATTAATCCAGTGGTGAGTCTGAAGAGGAGCATGGTGAGGAGAACATGGAGGCAGACCTCTGGATCCTTCAGAGACGTAGGGGACACGACGGACCAACGCTGCTTCAGCTAGGCGCCAAAGACCTGCTTCCACCTCATGCCAGGGCTGCTGCCTCCATCCAGGCTGTCTGAAATGACCCTTTCATTTCAACCCAAAGCCCACTCAGTGCCTGCGCGATAAAGTTTAGAGCAACTCACGTCCAGCATTACATACTGGCGTATCCTGCACCAAAAAAAAGGTGAAGCACACTCAGGTCATTACAACAAAAACAAAATTTATGTAATTTTCACAGTCAAAATAAATTAACATTACTGGTTTGGAAATGAAAACCAGAGATGGAAAACATTACAGAACAGAA
Source organism: Cetorhinus maximus (assembly GCF_964194155.1). Taxonomy (NCBI): domain Eukaryota; kingdom Metazoa; phylum Chordata; class Chondrichthyes; order Lamniformes; family Cetorhinidae; genus Cetorhinus; species Cetorhinus maximus. Next base: position 124,278,591 of record NC_135886.1, read on the forward strand.
GATCACCTGTGAACAGTCCTCTTGTGCTCATGGTGCCTTAAACTTATGTTTACGAGTGCTACGTCTTGCTGGTGCTTGTTGGCCTTGATGACTTTGACAGTCATCCTCTGGCCAGTGGAGCCTGTGCTGGCCCCGCCTGGGAGGGAGCGGCCAGTACCACAGCTGGCATCTTCCCAGCTATAGCAGCTTCATCAGATGCCACGATCACTGGCAGAGGAGCTGCTGCTGTCATTTAGAGCACCCTGAGAGGAACCTGCAGAGACAACAAGCAGCCCGTGCGCCAACATGAGGGTCGCTCTGGACCTCCCTGCTCGCCATTGATGGTTGGGCACCCAGCTGGGAAACTGGATGCATCATCCATCTCCCACTCTGGCACTGACCACCGAGGTCATTGCCTGTGTGAGGGCTCTCAGATCCGAGTGCAACCCCAGGAACCCCAGATTCTGTCCTTGGAGCTGCCTCTCAATGGAGGAGACAGTGCACTTGGCCATGAGGGTCAACGCAGCGCTTATGCCCCACATGGACTCCTCCACAACAGAGACCATTGCATGCATACCCTCATATATCTTCGCCAGATCCTCCCGCACATTCTGCTGGGCATCCAGCATCTGCCGCCTAATGGACGACTCCAGAGGCTCATCATCTGCCTTTGACTCAGCATCATCCTCCGACTGCCAGCACCCTGGGCACACTCAGCCTCTGCCTGCTCCTCAAGCAAGTGTGAAGTGTCCTCACCACTGTGCTCTGACATTCTAGCTGAAGATCTAATGCCCACCGAGGTGCTGGTATCGGCGCTGGTGCCTGGTTCAGAGAGCAGGTGTGATGCAGGTGCAACTGAAGCCCGGCAGTCCTCTGGAGTCAGGGATGGCTCTTTGGGTCCTGCGAACGAGTGCTTGCTGGAAAATCTAAAGGAGAACAACGACATGTCATTAGTTTAAGTCATCACACTGTCACTGTGCATGCCGGGCATCCTGGTGAGACCATGGAGATCTGCATCATGGTGCCATCATCTTTCAATGATCAGTGGGGACTCCAGCTTTGACTCCCATCACTGAAGAGACTACACAAGAATGTTTGCACAATCCGAAACTTTCACCTCTGTGCACTGTACTCTTACTTTTGTCTGGCACCCCACGGCCGGCTGAATGATGTGCGTGGCGCCTCTCCAGCTCCAAGGCATCCTGCTCAAATCTGCTCAGGATTAGGAGGTTTGGGGGCCTCCGATTGTCTGTGACCTTTCAATGTTGTTATGGGTCATCTTCTCCTGAAAGGACAGACAAGTATTGATTAATCCACTCTCTACCTGCAGCGCCATTGCACCTGGCTAACCCCACCTGAGGAACACCTTGCAGGGCACATCAAAGTCATGGCTCTCGAGCCACAAGGCTCTCAGTCCAAGTAGCCAGGGCTCAACCCCTTGGCCAGCTCCGGTACTATTGACAGTTGGCACTCAGGCTCTAACACGCTTGAGCTCCGCAGGGGTGGCAGAGGGAACACTTCACCACACTGATCCATGCCAACACGGTACTCACCCTTCCCGAGCGCAGCAGGTCATTTAATATTTTGTGACACTGCACCCGTGTGCGCCGCGCAACATTGTGGCTGCTGCCCTCGGCTGCCACCTCCTGCCAAGCATTTTTTATCTGGTGCTGTGACCTCCTCCTTCCATCTCTGGTGACAAGGGTATCCTCCTGGCAGCCACCTCCTCCAGGAGGGCTGCAAGGCACTCACCTGAAAACTAGGGGGCTGAGCGCCCACTCGACCTGCCCTCCTGCCTGGCGTCTGCAGCCACTGTTGAGGCCACAGTTTCGGTCTCCAAGACACAGGGAGCTGCCTGTGCTGTATTTCAACTGCCTGCTGGGTCACCATTGAACCTGGCACCCGACAGGCCCCCGCCCTCGCCTGGCCCTTCCCAATCATTGGGAAGACGCGTTTCACGCTGGGTGGGCCTTAATTGGCCAGCCAGCGTGAAATCGCAGTCGTGGGCCAATGGCGTTTGGGGGCCTGTTTCCCGACCTACTCCGGGCCTGCTGATCCTGGTGCCTGCCAAGGGTAAAATTGGGGCCTATGTGTCTGTTACTTGTACGTAGTGCAGCTAGGTGGATTATTTTGGGTTTCTTTTCCATAATATATGAAAGTAAGATGATTCTGAAAATCCACAGGCCCACCTGTAAACTCCTAGCACAAACTTGGCAGGCAATGCAGCCGATGGCTCACTGTGAGTTTCCAGAAGAACTTACCTCCATCTCTAAGGTGCCCTCCACATCAGCACCAAGGAATGATTTAGAGGGAGGGGAATTCTAGGCCGGGGTTAGCCTGGGCTGGCATCATGCTAGTTGGTTGGGACATAGGAAGAAAGAAGATGTAGCAGCCTCATCACTGGTACAGGTGTAGTTCACACGGGCAGTCATAATTGAATCTTGGCTGAAGCCTTGAAGACTTTGGCTTTTGAAGCAAAATTAGCCCCCTTTGTTATAAATATATCTAAGAAATCAGTTTGGGCTGCATTAGAGTGCTCAGTTGGAGTTTGGTGAGAGGGAGTTTGGTGAAGAGAGGAGGAGGGATCCTTTCGTTTTCTACCTTTCCTCAGTAAGAAGATGGCAGCCTTTGTAATAGGAACTGCTGACTATTTCTTCTGTCCTTAATATCCTCTAAACTAGAGGAAGTAAAAGTAAAGGGGAGTATTTTAAGGGTAAGTCATGGCAGGGCAGCTCGGCCAAGTGGAGTGCTCCTCCTGTGTGATGTGGGAAGTCAGGGACACCTCCAGTGTCCAGGGCAACCACATGTGCAGGAAGTATCTCCAGCTGCAGCAACTTGAAATCCACGTTTTAGAGCTGGAGCTGCGGCTGGAGTACTGTGGAGCATCTGCAAGGATGAGATCTTCGTGGATAGCATGTGCTGTGAGGTGGTCACACCGCAGGTAAAGAGTGTACAGGCATAGAGGGATGGGCGACTGCCAGACAGAGTAAAAGCACTGGGCAGGTGGTGCAGGAGTTCCCTGGGTCCATCTCCCTCTCTAACAGATTTTCTGTTTTGGATACTGTTGAGGGAGATGGTTTCTCTGGGGAATGCGGCAAGGACCAATTCCGTGGCACCATGAGTGGCTCAGCTGCATGGGTCGGGGGGGAGGGGAGGAAGAAAAAAAGAGTGGGAGAGCAATAGTGATAGGAGATTCTATCTTAAGGGGAACAGATAGAGGCTTCTGCGGCCGCAGACGTGACATCAGGATGGTATATTGATGGTATAGGGCCAGGATGTCACTGAGAGGCTGCAGGACATTCTGAAGGGAGGGTGAACAGCCAGAGGTTGTGGTCTATATCGGTACCATGACATAGGTAAAAAGAGGGATGAGGCTCTGAAAGCAGAATATAGGGAGCTAGGAAATAAATTAAAAAGCAGGATCTCAAAGGTAGTAATCTCGGGATTACTCCCAGTGCCATGTGCTAGCGAGATCAGGAATAGGAGAATAGACCAGATGAATGCGTGTCTGGAGAGATGGTGTAGGAGGGAGGGATTTAGATTCCTGAGGCATTGGGACCGATTCTGGGAAGATGGGATCTGTGCAAGCTGGACAGGTTGCATCCCACAAGGACCGGGACCAATATCCTCAAAGGGGAATTTGCTACTACTATCGGGGATGGTTTAAATTAGCCTGGCAGGCAGATGGGAACCTGAGCAGGGAGACACAGAGGGAAATAAAGATAGGAATGAAAAACAGATAGGTAGAAAGAAAAAGTGGAAAGCAGAGGAAATAAGGGCTTGCAAAAAGGTAGATGAATTAACAGCGCAAATAGATGTAAAAGGGTACAATATGATTGTGATTATGGAGACATGGCTGCAGGGTGACCAAGGCTGGGAACTGAATATCCAAGAGTACTCGATATTTAGGAAGGGCAGGCAAAAATGAAAAGGTGGTTGTTAGTTATCAGTGCGATAGTGAGGCAGAATATTGGCTCAGAAAATCTAGATGCAGAATCAGTCTGGATGGAGCTAAGAAGCAACAAGGGGCAGAAAATATTAGTGGGGGTTGCCTATTGACCTCCAAACAGTGGTGTTAAGGTAGTGATGGCATTAAACAGGAAATTAGAGATGCATGTAACAAGGGTGCTACAGTAATCATGGGTGACTTTAATCTACATATAGACTAGGCAAACCAAATTAGCAAATAACTGTGGTGGATAAATTCCAGGAGTGTGGACAAGATGGTTTTTTAGATCAGTATGTCGAGGACTGACTAAGGAAACAGGCTATCCTAGATTTGGTGTTGTGCAATGAGAAAGAGTTAATTAATAATCTTGTGTGTGGTCCTTTAGGGAACAGTGACCATAACATGATAGAATTTTTCATTAGGATGGAAAGTGAAGGAGTCCGATCTGAAACTCGGGTCCTAAATCTAAACAAAGGAAACTACGGAGGTTTGAGGTATCAATTGGCTAAGACAGATTGGGGAACTTCATTAAAAGGTGGATAGGCAATGGCTAATATTTAAGGAATGAATGTATGCATTGCAACAGTTATACATTTGTTTCTGACACAAAAGCACAACAGGAAAAGTGGCCCAACCATGGCTAACAAAAGAAATTAAGGAATGTATTAGACCCAAAGAGGAGTCATACAAAGTTGCTAGAAAAGGTAGCAAGCCTGAGAATTGGGAGCAATTTAGAATTCAGCAAAGGAGGACCAAGAGATTGATTAAGCGGGGAAAAATAGAGTATGAGAGTAAACTTGCAAGGAACATAAAAGCGGGCTTCTATAAGTGTGTCAAAAGAAAAAGATTAGTGAAGACAAATGTAGATCCCCTTACAGTCCGAAACAGGAGCATTTATAATAGAGAACAAGGAAATGGCAGAGCAATTAAACAACTGCTTTAGTTCTGTCTTCATGGAGGAGGACACAAATAGCTTCCCAAAAATGCTAGGCAACCAAGGGTCTAGTGAGAAGGAGGAATTGAAGAAAATTAGTATTGCTAAAACAATAGTGCTGGAGAAATTAATGGGACTAAAAGCCAATAAATCCCCAGAGCCTGATAATCTGCATTCCAGGCTACTAAAGGAGGTGGCCATGGAAATAATGGGTGCGTTGGTTGTCATCTTCCAAAATTCTATAGATTCTGGAACAGTCCCGGCAGATTGGAGGGTAGCAAATGTAACCCCACTATTTAAAAAAAGAGGGAGGGAGAAAACAAGGAATTACAGACTGGTTAGCCTAACATCAGTAGTAGGGAAAATGCTAGAGTTGATTGTAAAAGATGTGATAACAGGAGACTTAGAAAAGATCAACAGGGTTAGACAAAGTCAACATGGATTTATGAAATGGGAATCATGTTTGACAAACCTACTGGAGTTTTTTTGAGGGCATAACTAGCAGAATAGATAAGGGAGAACCAGTGGATGTGGTGTATTTGAATTTTCAGTCAGATAAAGTCCCACATAAGAGGTTAATGTGTAAAATTAAATCACATGGGATTGGGGGTAATATATTGGCATGGATTGCAAATTGGTTAGCAGACAGGAAACAGAGCAGGAATAAGTGGGTCCTTTCCGGAGTGCCAGGCAGTGACTAGTGGGGTACCGCAGGGATCACTGCTTGGGCCCCAGCTATTCACAACATATATCAGTGTTTTGGATGAGGGAACCAAATGTAATATTTCCAAGTTTGCTGACGACACAAAACTTCATGGGAATGTCAACGATGAGGAGGGTGTTAAGAGGCTTCAGAGCGATTTAGACAAGTTGAGTGGGTGGGCAAATACATGGCAGATGCAATATAATGTGGATAAGTGTGAAGTTATCCACTTTGGTAGGAAAAACAGAATGGCAGAGTATTATTTAAATGTTGATGAATTCGGAAATGTTGATGTACAAAAGGACCTGGGTGTCCTTGTACACTAATCAGTGAAAGCATGCATGCAGGTGCAGCAAGCAGTTAAGAAGGCAAATGGTATGTTGGCCTTCATTGCGAGAGGACATGAGTACAGGAGCGAGGGTGTCTTACTGCAGGTGTACAGGGTCTTGGTGAGATTACACCTGGAGTATGGTGTGCAATTTTGATCTCCTTACATAAGGAAGGATATCCTTGTCATGGAGGGAGTGCAGCGAAGTGAGTGCAGGAGTTCACCAGACTGATTCCTGGGATGGCAGGATTGTCGTATGAGGAGAGATTGGGTCGACTAGGTCTGTATTCACTGGAGCTTGGAAGAATGAGAGGGGATCTCATTGAAACATATGAATTTTGGACAGGGCTGGACAGACTGGATGCAGGGATGATGTTTCCTCTGGCTGGGGGTTCTAGAACAAGGGGCCCACAGTCCCAGAATATGGGGTAGGCCATTTCGGACTGAGATGAGGAGAAACTCCTTCGCTCAGAGGGTGGTGAACCTGTGAATTTCTCTACCACAGAAGGCTGTGGAGGCCAAGTCCCTGAATATATTTATGAAGGAAATAGATAGTTTTCTGGACTCTAAAGGCGTCAAGGGGTATGGGGAGAGGGTGGGAGTATGGTGTTGTGATACAGGATCAGCCATGACCATATTGAATGGCTGAGCAAGCTCGAAGTGCTGAATGACCTACTCCTGCTCATATTTTTTTTCTATGTTTCTATAGAACAAATAATTTGTCTGAGAGAGAAAATACACCTAATTGGAACACCAGTTTGTTTTAGAATTCTCATACATGCACAACCACTGCTCATATAAAGATTATTTGTACAGCTGTGGTTGCTAAGGGCAACACTAATTATTTTCCAAATTCTTTTGGTGGAGATATGCACCCCTCTTCAGCTTCCACACTACAGCGCCTAGGTGGAACAATGCACATTGTAATCTTTTGAATGATTAATGAGATAATTTTGGACATGCAAACAATGTATGTACTGGAGGTTCTGTATATATGTAATTCATTTTTATTAGCGCAGCCATGTGTTTATTAACTGTTAGTGCCTGAAAACATTCATTTATATTCCAAGAACCAATTTAAAAAAAAGCTCAGTATCACAAAATTCTTTTCAGCTTCTTCCCCTCACCACCCTCCCCATTGCCACCACTGCTGCACCCCTACAATGATGGTAGGCCCTCCAACATCTGCCATTGGAAAATGCTGGGATCCATTATTAAGGAAGTAGCAACAGGGCTTTTAGAAAATCATGATACAATCAAACAGAGTCCATCTGCTTTTACGAAAGAGAAATTGTGTTGGTCAAATTTATTAGAGTTCTTTGTGGATATAATGAGCTGGGTGGATAAAGGGGAACCAGTAGTTACAGTGAATTTGGATTTTCAAAAGGCATTCAATAAGGTGCCACTTAAAAGTTCACTGCACAAGTTGAGTTCATGGCTTTGGGAGTAATAGATTAGCATAGTTAGAACATTGGCTAATGAATTTGGGATAACTGAGTGATTTTTGTGTTGGCAAACTATAACTAGTGGGGTATGTTATGATTCGGTTAGGGACCAGTAACTTTTCGTTTGAAGTAGACGAAATTTGAAATCCCAGTTATTTACTAAGAGCCTAAAGCCACAAGATTCCACAGTTTCAAACAAACAGAAGAAATTTTACTATACAAGGTTAAACAAAGTCATTACTGTCTATTTTATACTCTAACAGCCAGAATTAACATGAGGTAAACATGAATTAACAGGCAAACTGTGGTTGAACTCACAACAAACTACATATTAAATGGCAGACACAGTCAAAACAGGTCACCTGAATATCTCAGCAACCCACCCTGACGTCAGTCACCACTGAGAGTCACAAAAACTCTTTAAAACTCTGTCTTCCTCACGAGGAATTTTCAGCTCCTCTCCTTTAAAAAGCTAGCCTGATCCCCAGCCGACCATCAGCTATATTCCACCCGAGTTCCAGGGGTACAATCTTCGTCCAAAGGGCACATTATTCCAGATCTCACTTAAATCTGCTCCCAAGTTCAGCCTTGTTGGTTTCTTTTCCAGCTGAGCTAACCTACCACTGAAACTTTGTTCCCCCGTTGGCCAGTCTACACTCCAGCATCTAAATGCAGGCTCGGTCCCAACTTCTCAGCCTTGCTGCAGCCAACAACTGTTTCTGAGCCCCAACTGCAGGGAACTAATCGCAGCACTTCAGCTGCATAGAGCGGTCACCCTTATGCTGCCTCTTCAGCTCCAGACTCCATTCATCGTGTGGGGCCCTTTTTGTACCCTAGTCACTGGTCCTGTGGTTGAGTTTTCCCTCCTTTTCTGAGTGGAGTGGCCCATCGCCCTTTGTCACTCTCTGCACTGCAAAACTGCAAAACCACTCCTGCGCTCTGAAAACACCAGAACTGCCAATTGAATACTGCCAAGATCCCTATTCGAGTGATATTAAAGCCATGATCATCCTTCTGAGTGATGTAGAACCCAGATCTAATCATTGGACAAGGATTTTGCATATTATTACAGAGTACTTAGCAGCAAAATGGGCCATTTGGCCAAAATTTCCAGGCCAAGTTTTATGTTCTACATCAGCCTCCTTTAGCTATACTTCATCTAATCTCATCAGCACATCCTTCCATTTCTTACTCCCTAATATTTTTATCTGCTGCGGACATGTGTCCATGCAGTGACCACCAGATTATGATCCCGAGCCTGCTCTAGACCTGATACCCACCGAGGTATGTTCTCTGCTGTGATGGGTATTCCAGGCTACTTATTTGTAACTCTTCAATGGAGGAGCTATCCTCTTCACTGGAGGTGCATACCTGTATGGAGCTGAGGGACTGGCTGGCTGAGGGTGTCGATCACTTGGCAGAGCTCCCTGTAAACTGAAGTAGAGATAATTAGTGCGTGGCAGCAGAGTCAAAAGCTGGAGAGAAAGCACTCTCAGTTGAGTTGATAGAGGGATGATATGGTGTAGGATCCTGTGTGGGTGTACGCTGCCGACCTCACCATTGCCGCAGGCACAGTCCATGTCCTCAGCAGTCAGTGCAATGTGCAGACCTCAAAGTGAATAAGGGGCCTGATGTGAGCCATACCACCCCCAATCTGGGACCTCTCCCTGCTGCTGTGAGCAGGCTTCTCCTGCATGAAAACAGATAGAGAGAGTGTGAGAAGGACGCATGGCCCTGCGTGGAATGTTTGTGTGGTGAACGGAGCCATGGACGGCATGAGGATGCGAGCTCCAGAGTGCCTGAACCTGATGGAAATGTGAGGGTGTGTGTGAGCATTAGTGGTGTTGTCCTTTGAGGCGTGAGATCCCTTTGATAGTGTGATGGGTTTCTGGGTGTGTGAGCTGAGAGTGATGAGAAGAGTGGCTTACCCTGGCGGAACGGATGAGAGCATTCATCCTCTTCCTGCACTGGATGGCTGCCCTCTTTTGCAGGACGTTGGCACTGACCACCGTTGTTACCGCCTCCCATGCTGGATTGGCGACCTTGCTTGTTGGCCTTCACCCATAGTGGGGATAGGCGCTTCAGGGAGGTGCCGCTAAATCTGGGGGCAGCATGTTTCCTCCCTTTGGCAGCCATCAGTTCCCAGCAGCTTCCTAACCCACTAGGGGTGCTCGTAATTTGCAAGGGCGGCCTTTAAATATAGCACCCGGTTTACAGAAGGACTGTGAGACGGCCGGGTGGGTGAATCTGAGGCTGCCCTGCCAGAAACCTGGCATGTTCACCAGAAATGCCTAATTAATGAGGTGGGAATGGGACGATACAATGCCAAAACCCCCCATTGCAGCCAGCAAGTAAAATGTGCTTTTTCCCACCCGCTACCGTACTTGGTACAAACCTGAGACAATTCCACTCTAAATCTTTAGCATATCTTCTCCAATGTCTTTATACCTTCTTTATAATATGGAGATCAGAATATTTCACAGTACTCCATGTGGTCTAATGATGGTTATATACAAAACAGAACCTCTCTGCTTTTCTAGTCTATGTCCCCAGAAACTAGCTTCAATGTTCTGCTGTTTCTTTAATGGCTTTATTGACCTTAATCACTTATTTTAGAGATTTATGTATCAGTACCTTCAGATCCCTCTGCTCCTTACTCCATTTACACACTTATTTCCCAAGGAGCATGCAGCCTTCTTATCCTTCCACCAAAATGGACTGTTAGGTATTCGCCGGTTTGCTGTATATCTTATAGATATGATTTATCTCAGAGCAATGCATGGATGACATTTGGTCTAAATCTACAACAGGTTTATTTACAGTACTTTAAAATACCTCTAGAATTACAGGATTTCTACACACATGCTCTCAGCCTAGATTCTGGAACCTTTTGTCTGGTATCAGTTACTTAAGCACTCTAGCTCCACCCACAGGTTTAAACAAGTAAGCATGGTGAACATAGATCAGTGAACAGACTAACACAATTGAACACAGATCAATGAAACCATTGAACACTACATGCACCATCTCACATTTATTTACATTGAAATCCATTTGTGAATTATACACCCATTCTGCAGCTTTGTTAGTGTTTTTGAGTATTTTCTTACAGTCCCTCCTTGGATGAAGATAACTCCCCAATTTGGTGTCTTCTGTAAATTTTGTAATTGTATTTCCAATTTCTGAATCCAAATTGTTTACATAAATGGTAAACAACAGTGATCCCAGCACTGATCCTTGTGGATCACTTCCTGCCTTTAGCATTTTTAGTTAATTATTTAATATTTCCGCCATTTCATTTACATTACCTGTGAGTTTATTGTGCATATCACTTAGTGACCCTATCCCTATTCTTATTTTCCTTCTGCTGTGTATATCTGTAGAATGGTTTACTATTTTGTTTCCCTTGATAATTTAATTTCATAGTTTCTCTTTGCTTTCTTAATAATGTTTTTTACTTTCTTAACCTCTTTGTAGTCCCTTTTGTCATTCTCCCCTTTGCTGTCTATATACTTAATATATGCCTTTTCTCTTAGTTTCTATTTTGCCTTTATTACTTTATTCATCAATGGTGAATCATTACTGGCTAGCTTGTTCTTGCTTTTTAGTGGGATATATGTCTCTTGGTCTCTTTTCATGGAATGGCTACAGCACAGAAGCAGGGCATTCAGTCCGTTGAGTCTGCACCTGATCTCTGCAAAAACACGTCAGCGAGTCCCACTCCATCTCTGTTTGTCAGTAAAGCTTTCCAGTTAATTTTCTCTTGTTCCATTCGCATCTTCTTAAAATCATTTTTTTCTTAATTTGTTCATTTTATCTCTGTATTACTTGTATCCTTCACAATCTTTATCTTAAACCTTATTATGTTGTGACCACTATTGCCTCGACGTTCCCCAATACTTATTTCTCTTAGCTTTTTGTTTTCTTTCCCAGTTACTAGATCCTGGGTTGCTGAGCATTTATCTAAATAGTAAGATTATTGTTACTTTTGAAGATGAAGGTAGTTGGGACTCGGGAATCGCTTGTGACAAGTGAGCTTGTGTATACGAGCGGCAAAAATCTGGAGTAAAGGGGAGAGAAGACCACAGATGTAGTAGTCCAGTCACAGTTTTTATGTATTTGTTCCTTGGGCACAACAAATTAGCTACCAGTTTGCAATGTAACTAATAGACATCGGAAGTTGTATTGGCATGTTTGCTCTTTCTCTTCCTAACTGCACGCTCCTTCTCCGCCTTCCATGATGTGCTGCAATAAAGGACTTGCCCCAGTCTTTGAAAAACATTTAAAATCCATTACAACAGGAAATGAGATGCTATGCTGTTTTGGTGTACTAGCTGTTATTTAGATGTGAGATTATTTTTTAAATTAAACATGTAGCTGACAGCTCATCCAAGCCCTGCTGAAAAATATTAACATCATCAGGGTCGCCCTGTTCTAGTACTGGTGTTACTACTGTCAATTACCTAGACACACTTTCCCTGTGAAGCCCTAATGAGGAGGAAGGGAAAGGTCAGGTGGAATTTGTTTGTGAGATCACAGCAGCTGCCTTGCTACAGTATGTATATGAAAAGCTTAATAGATTTCAGTCTCATTTACAACTCCAACAAAAACAGAAAATGCTGGAAAAACGCAGCAGGTCTAGCAGCATCTGTGGAGAGGGAAACAGAGTTAATGTTTCGAGTCCGTATGTCCCTTCTTCAGAGCTCTGAAGAAGGGTCATATGGACTTGAAACGTTAACTCTGTTTCTCTCTCCACAGATGCTGCTGGACCTGCTGAGTTTTTCCAGGATTTTCTGTTTTTGTTTCAGATTTTCAGCATCTGCAGTGTTTTGCTTTTATCTAACTTACAACTCCCCAGTCTGGTCAAAGATATTTCTTTTTCTGAAAATTGGACACAAGTAGTCTACCACTAAAACTTCCAAACTCCATTCATGTTCCTGAAAAAAAAATGAACTCACTGATATTGCTGATATCTTTCAGTTTTATTGAAATCAAAGGGGTGTGCCATCATTATTGCGAGGGTAAGGCGGTGAACAAGAAGGTAGTGGTGAATCGCAACCTTTAATATCTAGTTCTCACAAACACCCAATGCCTTACAGTGGTTGTCAGGTTGAGTAGAGATAATCTGTTCCCATGTCTTAGCCGGTAGCTCCACATGCATAAATAAGTTGCGTCCTTTTTAAAAAAATTTTATTTGTATGTGTTGGACGTTGCAAGCATACACAGAAAAATTATTTTAGATAAATAACGTTCCATGCCCAGCATCTTCTGAAGGAACCCCCGGAAGCAGAAATAATTTTTGTAATGGACGATAACTTGTGTTTATATAGAATTTTTTACACAATTACCTGGAGCACTTCGACAACCAAGCCAGGACTAATGGGAGATGAGGGGTTGTGCAACTCCTGGTCAAAGAGGTAAAATTTGAGGAAGCTTTTGAAGATGGAGAGAAAGGTGGGGGGAAAAAAAGGTTAGGAAGAAAATTCCGCAGGTTCTTGTCAATATGATGGAGCTGAGGTAAAAAGATGCCCTCAAGACTAAACTGCTGAGGTTGGCTGAAACTAAGATCATGGAGCAGTTTAAAACAAGTGCCAAGATTTTGGAGGCAATCTGTTTTGAAAAAATTATTGTAGAGTTTAAATGATTCTACTTTCACTTAGCAGCAACTGCTTCAATAAATAGTGGAAACTATTCACTATATACCATGCTGTATAACTTTAAACTTGTAGTTCTCAGTGGAATGACGATAACCTTAAAGGAATATCATTTTCATGAAAAACATTTGCCAAACTGGTTTTTTATAAGACGACCTAAAATGTGTCAATTTTGCGACATAGCTTGTGATTATATGATGAAAAAGTCATTGTTTTTCTTTCCCTGCCTTCTTTACACCCAAAAGCTGCCCACTGCTCCTTCATGAACACAACTGTTTGGCAATGTTAATTTTTTTTCACTGTATTTCGTACCCACGCAAGTGCACTAAATACAGTAGGTGATGGATTGCTGTGTCTTGATTTGGTGCACAAGATGCATATATCCTACAGGCAAAGCTACAGTAAACCACAGAGCAATGCAATCTGATCATTGAAGGATGAACTCTGTGCACCGTTAGCAGACTAGATCGGTTGTTGGTCTACATCAGCACTAGGAACTGTGTAGCAATTATAGATGTGTGAGGCAGTGAAAGCACTGTTTTCAAGTGTTCAGGGAGCCATTTTTACCTAACCCGTTTGGCAGGAACCTAAATTTAAGTAGGATCTGAAAAGTGGAAGCCGATCCAATACCATCAGTTTCCCCCCAGCCGGGTTAGGCTAAAATCACCTCCTTGTTTTTCGCTTGTCAGCTCATTGGTCGTTGTAAAATAAGTAATACCAACCAGCCAGCATTTAAACATGACAATCCATTTCTCTCTGGTACATACATAATTGTATGATTTATTTAGGGCACGCTTTCCATAGGTGTCATGCTTTGGCATGTTCTCTAATTCACTGTGAACATTGTCACGGGAGATCTGTGGTTTAAAGAATATATATATAGATATAAAATGAAAATCTTATCTACGTTATATTAAAAATCTTATATCTGCCGGTGTTTTCTGCTTAACTACTTTTCATTATAAATTGCTGTGCTCTCATTTATTGTACGAACTGCTTTCATAAGTTTGGCCGTCTGTATTTATACTTTCCTGACAGGGGCAGTGCAGCAGCACCTCCGTAACTTTCAGTTCCTCAGCCTGAACTTCAAAAAAAAACAACTATGGGCGGAATCGTCCCAGATTTGCACAAAGTGCGGTAGTGGGTGGGTGGGAAAAAGGGCATTGTAGCCACCGGCCGCAATGGTGGCTTTTCACACCGTATCGTCCCAATCCCGCCTCATTAACCATGCATTCCTGGGAAACATGCTGTTTCACTGGCAGGTGGCCCCCGATTCACTCGCCATGCCGTCACCTCACCGCTCCCTCGCACTGGGCACCGTATTTAAAGTGCAACTGTGCGCACTCCTCTCAGTGCTTCCAGCCCACCACTGCTGCACAGTAGACATGCCCCAAAAAGCAAGAAGACTGCAGCCCCCTGATTCAGTGACGCATCCCTGGGATGCCCTCTGGACACGGTTGGAGCCTGCCACTATGTCCTTTACTCCCGCTCTGGCCACGGGAGGCCCATCAGTGTCACCACCTTGGGAGGCGGTGTCAGTGGTGATCAGTGCCAATGCTGCACAGAAGAGGTTTGCCATCCAGTGCAGACAGAGGATGAATGATCTCATCTGTGCTGCCAGGGTAAGGCAACCATCTCATCACTCGCAACTCGCATACTCACAAGCCCATCACATTCACTGGTATCTCACTCATTGCCAGCTCAAGTGCCATCACCCATCACTCTCTCTCAGACACACCCTCACATCTCCATCTGGCCTCATCTCCTCTGGAGACTGCCTCCTCAGCCCTTACCCTCTTGAAGCCACTTGCACAGATCAACATGTGTCCCCACACACACCCTGGGATACCCCCCACACCTAGTACAGCCCTCGCCCTGCAGCCTCTTCCCTTGCCTGAGGCCACTTCTCCCCTTTCCCCAACTAAGCCCTAGCCCTGCAGCCATTGAAAAGCCACCCCCGCCTTATGGCTGGTCTGGTAGGTAAAGACCTGCCCATGAGCCCCCCTAAAAATGATGTGGTTGACTGTGAAGCCTGGCGCTGATGACTACGAGTGCTGCAAAGTCGGCAAACAAGCCTCAAAGTCCCGAGCGAAGTGCAGCTCGTCAATGCACGTTGCTTATGTTCAGTTGTGAAACATGCCGATGCGCTTGGATGATCCAGTGTAGGGGGATGATTCCACCGAGCTGGGCTTATAATGATATGCAGATGCATTACAATGAAGTTCCTGATGTGTGGCAGCAGGAAACACGGCCCACCATTGATGGGTGGAGCGGACGATCGCAGACTGCTTTCACAGCGTGATGGAACCGATTTTTGGCCTTCCCGCCATATTGTCCGCTCATGTCCACCATGACGCCCAACGCCAGCAGGCATGGAAAATTCCACCCTTTGTTTCAAATGATTCTGCTTTGTGTTTCCTAAATTGCCATTCATTTTATTTAACTTCTAAAAACATAGTGTTAAAGCAAGGTATTATGTAAAAGAAGAGACAGGCGAGGGCTGCATTGTATCTGCACACCCCAATCCAGTCAAGTCCCATCTCCAACCCCAATTGACCAAAACCGACATTTGTTCTCGAGTTCCCTATGTGCACTGCCTCCACTAGCAGAAGGATGCAATTACAGTGTGACAGGTGGGCCATAAATGTGGCCACTGGAGCTTAAACAGAAAACCATTGATGGGAAGTGCCTGCAGTTGTGTGTATATTTGAGCAGATTTCACATGGTCTTGTTTTCTACAGTGTATTGTCAGGGCCACTGATTTATAGGTGTAATTGCATCTTTCTTTCAAAGTGTTATGGGAATGTTAGTTGTGTGGTTATTTCTGTGAAGATCAGCAGGTGGACGTTGCCTCACAAAAACCCTTAAAATATTTAGCAGATTTCCTGATCATCGTTACTAATTTTTCTGTGTAAGCCAGGTTACAGTGGCAGGTTACAGTGGCAGGTTACAGTAGCAGGTTACAGTGGCAGGTTACAGTAGCAGGTTACAGTGGCAGGTTACAGTGGCAGGTTACGGTAGCAGGTTACAGTGGCGGGTTACAGTGGCGGGTTACAGTGGCAGGTTACAGTGGTGGGTTACGGTAGCGGGTTACAGTGGCAGGTTACAGTGGCAGGTTACAGTGGCGGGTTACGGTAGCGGGTTACAGTGGCGGGTTACAGTGGCGGGTTACGGTAGCGGGTTACGGTAGCGGGTTACAGTGGCAGGTTACAGTGGCAGGTTACAGTGGCAGGTTACGGTAGCAGGTTACGGTAGCAGGTTACAGTGGCAGGTTACAGTGGCAGGTTACAGTAGCAGGCCACTGACAGTCTCGCTGCTTCTTCTTCCTGTTCATCAACATCGTCTAGGCAGTGTCTTATTGAGGCAGTACAAGAAATGGCCAGTCTTGCTAAAAAGTTTTAGGGAGGATGTCATATCACTCGGGGCTATGAGTGTTTGCGTGTTGCTATCCCCACGAGTTTATTATTAACACATGCTCTGTGATTTCCACCAACCAGCAATAAATATCATCAGCAGGCTCACCACCCTTCTCAAGGGCAATTAGGGATGGGCAATAAATGCTGGCCTAGCCAAACGATGCCCACATATCATGAACGAAGTTTTAAAAAAAAATCCTGGCTTACAAACATGTCTGCCCGTAGCATTTGTGTCCAGTTTGGGTGAATACAATTTATATGGTTTACCTGATTGTGCAAAGACACTGTCTCTACTATAAGTGGAGTACAGTGTAATTTTTGATCTTGTGATTAGGGCATCAAACAGAGCTGATAAATGGATTAATTAAACCTTCCCAAGCCATGTAATTCATAGATTTGCCGTTATAATGTAGGCATCTGCATTATTCTGCTTCCTCCTTCCCCATGAACATATCATGTGCTGGAAATATATCATAGCCCATGATACACTTTGAAGATTCCCATCAGACCATAAGACATAGGAGCAGAAATTAGGCCATTCGGCCCATCGAGTCTGCTCTGCCATTCAATCATGGTTGATAAGTTTCTCAACCCCGTTCTCCCGCCTTCTCCCCGTAACCTTTGATCCCCTTACCAATCAAGAACCTATCTATCTCAGTCTTAAATACATTCAATGACCTGGCCTCCACAGCCTTCTGTGGCAATGAAATCCATAGATTCACCACTCTCTGGCTAAAGAAGTTTCTCCTCATCTCTGTTCTAAAAGGTCCTCCCTTTACTCTGAGGCTGTGCCCTCGGGTCCTAGTCTCTCCTACTAATGGAAACATCTTCCCCACATCCATTCTATCCAGGCCTTTCAGTATTCTGTGAGTTTCAATCAGATCCCCCTCAACCTTCTAAACTCCATCGAGTATAGACCCCGAGTCCTCAAACGCTCCTCATATGTTAAGCCTTTCATTCCTGGGATCATTCCCATCAAACTAGTGTTTCTATTTTCTACACTCTGTCTATGGGTAACTTCTAGTGAAACTCATAAATGTGTTCTAATTAATGACAACACTTGGATCACTTTTTACTGCTGGCTCCTAAGATTTGACTTGTGACCCTGCAGCCTGTTCCACCTTTAGCAGCTGTCTGCAGCAAGCCTTCATTGTCTTTATCTGGAGGAAAAGGACAGGTGACAGCTGGTGTCTCTGAAAGTTTCCCCGACTCTTTGTGAAATGCAGAAATGCCCTCTTTATCCCCATGAGAGGCCCTGTTCACAGGCTGCTTTGTAATAATGGGTGACTGGGTGGTGCACAGTAGCAACCTAGGAAATCTTGTCATAAATCTCCTAATTGACTGTTCCCGTTCTCGCTGTGGAGAAGCACCTCCCTGTGGATCCTGCCTCTGCTGGTGAGGCTGATATCAATAACTTGCCATATGGAGAACCACAGTCATATAGTACCATTGCCGAATGCACTGCACCACACCTTTGAGGTGTTTCACCAACAAGTTGCCACTGAAACTTTAGCACCTTTGTTGTCAGGTCCGATTCGGCTCATGAGGCCTGACCAACCCGTGGCCTGTAGGCCGCATTGTGGCCCGCGGAACCCCTCTATGTGGCCCCTGGAGCCATTGTTCAAAATGCTGTTAAGACAGGTCAGTGAGGTTGAAGATTTCTGCAAGGGCCTGCTCCTCCAATCACATGCCATTCTGCAGCAGCAAACATGGGAGAGAAACAGGCTGTGATTGGAGGAGCAGCAAACATGGGCAACTGCGCGTTTGTGGAGATAGAGAGACTGTGCGGCGCATGGGGCCCCAACTCACCACACTTCCCCAACCTTTTCCATGTCCTGCCGCCATCCACCGGCGCTCTCGCTGCCCTCCCCTGGTTGTTAGTGCGCAACTGCGCTTGGGCGCTGCTAGGCCTCAGGCCTCACTCCAGATCGGTCTTCCCCTCTCATCGCACCCTCCAATGAGGGTGAGGGTGGGTGGGAGGCTGAGAGACTGAGGGTGGTTTACACAGAGACCGTGTCCCTGAACCATGCAGTAGGTGGATTTTTAGCGAGGATTGCCTGTTACAGCAGGATTTAATTTGTCTTAGCAAGACTGGAATGTTGAACAGCGAGTCATGCGGATTGCTGACATCGCTTTTACTGTAAATATCCAATCCAGACACCTGACTGACCTGACATTTACTCTTATTACCCATCCCAATCAGGACTGACCATTCTTTTAAGGTTAATTATAAGTGTGCATGTGTGTGTGAGAGAGAGAAGGGCGCGTGTGTGTGTTTGAGAGAGAAGGGCGCGTGCGTATGTATGAGAGAGAGAGAAGGGTGCGTGCGTATGTATGAGAGAGAGAAGGGTGTGTGCGTGTGTATGAGAGAGAGAGAAGGGCGCGTGCGTGTGTATGAGAGAGAAGGGCGCGTGTATATGTATGAGAGAGAGAGAAGGGCGTGTGCGTGTGTAAGAGAGAGAAGGGCGTGTGCGTGTGTAAGAGAGAGAAGGGCGTGTGCGTGTGTAAGAGAGAGAAGGGCGTGTGCGTGTGTATGAGAGAGAGAGAAGGGTGCGTGTGTATGAGAGAGAGAGAAGGGCGCATGTGTGTGTTTCAGAGAGAGAAGGGCGCGTGCATGTGTATGAGAGAGAGAGAAGGGCGCGTGCATGTGTATGAGAGAGAGAGAAGGGCGCGTGCGTGTGTATGAGAGAGAGAGAAGGGTGCGTGCGTGTGTATGAGAGAGAGAGAAGGGCGCGTGCGTGTGTATGAGAGAGAAGGGCGCGTGTGTGTGTAAGAGAGAGAGAGAAGGGCGCGTGCGTGTGTAGGAGAGAGAGAAGGGCGTGTGTGTGTGTTTGAGAGAGAGAGAAGGGGGCGTGCGTGTGTATGAGAGAGAAGGGCGCGTGCGTGTGTATGAGAGAGAGAGAAGGGCGCGTGCGTGTGTATGAGAGAGAGAGAAGGGCGCGTGCGTGTGTATGAGAGAGAGAGAAGGGCGCGTGCATGTGTATGAGAGAGAGAGAAGGGGGCGTGCGTGTGTATGAGAGAGAAGGGCGCGTGCGTGTGTATGAGAGAGAGAGAAGGGCGCGTGCGTGTGTATGAGAGAGAGAGAAGGGCGCGTGCGTGTGTATGAGAGAGAGAGAAGGGCGCGTGCATGTGTATGAGAGAGAGAGAAGGGTGCGTGCGTGTGTATGAGAGAGAGAGAAGGGCGCGTGTGTGTGTTTGAGAGAGAAGGGCGCGTGCGTGTGTATGAGAGAGAGAGAAGGGCGCGTGCATGTGTATGAGAGAGAGAAGGGCGCGTGCATGTGTATAAGAGAGAGAGAAGGGCGCGTGTGTGTGTTTGAGAGAGAAGGGCGCGTGCATGTGTATGAGAGAGAGAGAAGGGCGCGTGCATGTGTATGAGAGAGAGAGAAGGGCACGTGCATGTGTATGAGAGAGAGAGAAGGGCGCGTGTGTGTGTATGAGAGAGAGAAGGGTGCGTGCGTGTGTATGAGAGAGAGAAGGGCGCGTGCATGTGTATGAGAGAGAGAGAAGGGCGCGTGCATGTGTATGAGAGAGAGAGAAGGGTGCGTGCGTGTGTATGAGAGAGAGAAGGGCGCGTGCATGTGTATGAGAGAGAGAGAAGGGCGCGGGCATGTGTATGAGAGAGAGAGAAGGGCGCGTGTGTGTGTATGAGAGAGAGAAGGGTGCGTGCATGTGTAAGAGAGAGAGAGAGAAGGGTGCGTGCATGTGTAAGAGAGAGAGAGAGAAGGGTGCGTGCCTGTGTAAGAGAGAGAGAGAAGGGCCCGTGCGTGTGTATGAGAGAGAGAGAAGGGTGCGTGCATGTGTAAGAGAGAGAGAGAGAAGGGCGCGTGCATGTGTAAGAGAGAGAGAAGGACGCGTGCGTGTGTATGAGAGAGAAGGGTGCGTGCATGTGTAAGAGAGAGAGAGAGAAGGGTGCGTGCATGTGTAAGAGAGAGAGAGAAGGGCGCGTGCGTGTGTATGAGAGAGAGAGAAGGGCGCGTGCATGTGTATGAGAGAGAGAGAATGGTGCGTGCGTGTGTAAGAGAGAGAGAGAAGGGCGCATGCGTGTGTAAGAGAGAGAAGGGTGCGTGCAGGTGTATGAGAGAGAGAGAAGGGTGCGTGCATGCGTAAGAGAGAGAGAAGGGTGCGTGCGTGTGTATGAGAGAGAGAGAAGGGCGCGTGCGTGTGTATGAGAGAGAGAGAGAAGGGTGCGTGCATGTGTATGAGAGAAAGAGAAGAGTGCGTGATGTGTAAGAGAGAGAGAGAAGGGCGCGTGCGTGTGTATGAGAGAGAGAGAAGGGTGCGTGCATGTGTAAGAGAGAGAGAGAAGGGCGCGTGCGTGTGTATGAGAGAGAGAGAAGGGTGCGTGCATGTGTATGAGAGAGAGAAGGGCACGTGCATGTGTATGAGAGAGAGAGAAGGGCGCGTGTGTGTGTTTGAGAGAGAAGGGCGCGTGCGTGTGTATGAGAGAGAAGGGCGTGTGTATGAGAGAGAGAGAAGGGTGCGTGCATGTGTATGAGAGAGAGAGAAGGGCGCGTGCATGTGTATGAGAAAGAGAGAAGGGCGCGTGTGTGTGTTTGAGAGAGAGAAGGGTGCATGCATGTGTAAGAGAGAGAGAGAGAAGGGTGCGTGCATGTGTAAGAGAGAGAGAGAAGGGCGCGTGCGTGTGTATGATAGAGAAGGGTGCGTGCATGTGTAACAGAGAGAGAGAGAAGGGCGCGTGCGTGTGTATGAGAGAGAAGGGCGCGTGCGTGTGTATGAGAGTGAGAGAAGGGTGCGTGCATGTGTATGAGAGAGAGAGAAGGGTGCGTGCATGTGTAAGAGAGAGAGAGAGAAGGGGGCGTGCGTGTGTATGAGAGAGAGAGAAGGGTGCGTGCATGTGTAAGAGAGAGAGAGAAGGGCGCGTGCGAGTGTAAGAGAGAGAGAGAAGGGCGCGTGCGTGTGTAAGAGAGAGAAGGGTGCGTGCATGTGTATGAGAGAGAAGGGCGCGTGCGTGTGTATGAGAGAGAGAAGGACGCGTGCGTGTGAATGAGAGAGAGAGAAGGGCGTGTGTGTGTAAGAGAGAGAGAGAAGGGTGCGTGCATGTGTAAGAGAGAGAGAGAAGGGTGCGTGCATGTGTATGAGAGAGAAAGAATGGCGCGTGCATGTGTAAGAGAGAGAGAGAGAAGGGCGCGTGCGTGTGTAAGAGAGAGAGAGAAGGGCGCGTGCGTGTGTATGAGAGAGAAGGGTGCGTGCATGTGTATGAGAGAGAGAGAAGGGTGCGTGCGTGTGTATGAGAAAGAGAGAAGGGCGCGTGCATGTGTATGAGAGAGAGAGAATGGTCCGTGCGTGTGTATGAGAGAGAGAGAAGGGCGCGTGCGTGTGTTTGAGAGAGATGGGCGCGTGCGTGTGTATGAGAGAGAGAGAAGGGTGCGTGCATGTGTATGAGAGAGAGAGAAGGGCGCGTGCATGTGTATGAGAGACAAAGGCGCATGTGTGTGTTTGAGAGAGAAGGGCGCGTGCGTGTGTATGAGAGAGAGAGAAGGGCGCGTGCATGTGTATGAGAGAGAGAGAAGGGCGCGTGCATGTGTATGAGAGAGAAGGGTGCCTGCGTGTGTATGAGAGAGAGAAGGGCGCGTGCATGTGTATGAGAGAGAGAGAAGGGCGCGTGCGTGTGTAAGAGATAGAAGGGCGCGTGCGTGTGTATGAGAGAGATAGAAGGGTGCGTGCATGTGTATGAGAGAGAGAGAAGGGCGCGTGCGTGTGTATGAGAGAGAGAGAAGCGCGCGTGCGTGTGTATGAGAGAGAGAGAATGGTGCGTGCGTGTGTATGAGAGAGAGAGAAGGGTGCGTGCATGTGTAAGAGAGAGAGAGAAGGGCGCGTGCATGTGTAAGAGAGAGTGAGAGAAGGGTGCGTGCGTGTGTATGAGAGAGAGTGAAGGGTGCGTGCATGTGTATGAGAGAGAGAGAGAAGGGCGCGTGCGTGTGTAAGAGAGAGAGAGAGAAGGGCGCGTGCGTGTGTATGAGAGAGAGAGAAGGGCGCGTGCGTGTGTAAGAGAGAGAGAGAAGGGTGCGTGCATGTGTAAGAGAGAGAGAGAAGGGTGCGTGCATGTGTATGAGAGAGAAGGGCGCGTGCATGTGTAAGAGAGAGAGAGAGAAGGGCGCGTGCGTGTGTAAGAGAGAGAGAGAAGGGCGCGTGCGTGTGTATGAGAGAGAAGGGTGCGTGCATGTGTATGAGAGAGAGAGAAGGGCGCGTGCGTGTGTATGAGAGAGAAGGGTGCGTGCGTGTGTATGAGAGAGAGAGAAGGGCGCGTGCGTGTGGAAGAGAGAGAGAGAAGGACGCGTTCGTGTGTATGAGAGAGAGAGAAGTGTGCGTGCGTGTGTAAAAGAGAGGAGGGTGCGTGCATGTGTATGAGAGAGAGAGAAGGGCGCGTGCGTGTGTATGAGAGAGAGAAGGACGCGTGCGTGTGAATGAGAGAGAGAGAAGGGTGCGTGCGTGTGTATGAGAGAGAGAAGGGCGCGTGCGTGTGTATGAGAGAGAGAAGGGCGCGTGCGTGTGTATGAGAGAGAGAGAAGGGTGCGTGCGTGTGTATGAGAGAGAGAGAAGGGCGCGTGCGTGTGTATGTATGAGAGAGAAGGGTGCGTGCGTGTGTGTGTTTGAGAGAGAAGGGCGCGTGTGTGTGTTTGAGAGAGAAGGGCGCGTGCGTGTGTAAGAGAGAGAGAGAAGGGCGCGTGCGTGTGTATGAGAGAGAAGGGCGCGTGCATGTGTATGAGATAGAGAGAAGGGCGCTTGCGTGTGTATGAGAGAGAAGGGTGCGTGCATGTGTATGAGAGAGAGAGAAGGGCGCGTGCGTGTGTATGAGAGAGAGAGAAGCGTGCGTGTGTATGAGAGAGAGAGAATGGTGCGTGCGTGTGTATGAGAGAGAGAGAAGGGTGCGTGCATGTGTAAGAGAGAGAGAGAAGGGCGCGTGCATGTGTAAGAGAGAGTGAGAGAAGGGCGCGTGCGTGTGTATGAGAGAGAGTGAAGGGTGCGCGCATGTGTATGAGAGAGAGAGAGAAGGGCGCGTGCATGTGTAAGAGAGAGAGAGAGAAGGGCGCGTGCGTGTGTATGAGAGAGAGAGAAGGGCGCGTGCGTGTGTAAGAGAGAGAGAGAAGGGTGCGTGCATGTGTAAGAGAGAGAGAGAAGGGCGCGTGCATGTGTATGAGAGAGAGAGAAGGGCGCGTGCATGTGTAAGAGAGAGAGAGAGAAGGGCGCGTGCGTGTGTAAGAGAGAGAGAGAAGGGCGCGTGCGTGTGTATGAGAGAGAAGGGTGCGTGCATGTGTATGAGAGAGAGAGAAGGGCGCGTGCGTGTGTATGAGAGAGAGAGAAGGGCGCGTGCGTGTGTATGAGAGAGAAGGGTGCGTGCGTGTGTATGAGAGAGAGAGAAGGGCGCGTGCGTGTGGAAGAGAGAGAGAGAAGGACGCGTTCGTGTGTAAGAGAGAGAGAAGGGTGCGTGCGTGTGTAAAAGAGAGGAGGGTGCGTGCATGTGTATGAGAGAGAGAGAAGGGCGCGTGCGTGTGTATGAGAGAGAGAAGGACGCGTGCGTGTGAATGAGAGAGAGAGAAGGGTGCGTGCGTGTGTATGAGAGAGAGAAGGGCGCGTGCGTGTGTATGAGAGAGAGAAGGGCGCGTGCGTGTGTATGAGAGATAGAGAAGGGCGCGTGCGTGTGTATGAGAGAGAGAGAAGGGCGCGTGCGTGTGTGTGTATGAGAGAGAAGGGTGCGTGCGTGTGTGTGTTTGAGAGAGAAGGGCGCGTGTGTGTGTTTGAGAGAGAAGGGCGCGTGCGTGTGTAAGAGAGAGAGAGAAGGGCGCGTGCGTGTGTATGAGAGAGAGAGAAGGGCGCGTGCATGTGTATGAGATAGAGAGAAGGGCGCTTGCGTGTGGATGAGAGAGAAGGGTGCGTGCATGTGTAAGAGAGAGAGTGAGAAGGGTGCGTGCATGTGTAAGAGAGAGAAGGACGCGTGCGTGTGTATGAGAGAGAGAGAAGGGCGCGTGCATGTGTATGAGAGAGAGAGAAGGGCGCGTGCATGCGTATGAGAGAGAGAGAAGGGTGCGTGCATGTGTATGAGAGAGAGAGAAGGGCGCGTGCGTGTGTATGAGAGAGAGAAGGGCGCGTGCGTGTGTATGAGAGAGAGAGAAGGGCGCGGGCATGTGTATGAGAGAGAAGGGTGCGTGCGTGTGTATGAGAGAGAGAGAAGGGCGCGTGCATGTGTAAGAGAGAGATGGGTGCGTGCATGTGTATGAGAGAGAGAGAAGGGTGCGTGCGTGTGGAGGAGAGAGAGAAGGACGCGTGCGTGTGAATGAGAGAGAGAAGGGCGCGTGCGTGTGTATGAGAGAGAGAAGGGCATGTGCGTGTGTATGAGAGAGAGAGAAGGGCGCGTGCGTGTGTAAGAGAGAGAGAAGGGCGCGTGCGTGTGTATGAGAGAGAGTGAAGGGCGCGTGCATGTCTATGATAGAGAGAGAAGGGTGCGTGCGTGTGTATGAGAGAGAGAGAAGGGCGCGTGTGTGTGTTTGAGAGAGAAGGGCGCGTGCATGTGTATGAGAGAGATAGAACGGCGCGTGCATGTGTATGAGAGAGAGAAGGGCTCGTGCGTGTGTATGAGAGCGAGAGAAGGGTGCGTGCATGTGTATGAGAGAGAGAGAAGGGCGCGTGCATGTGTATGAGAGAGAGAGAAGGATGCCTGCGTGTGTATGAGAGAGAGATGGGCGCGTGCGTCTGTATGAGAGAGAGAGAAGGGTGCGTGCATGTGTATGAGAGAGAGAGAAGGGTGCGTGCGTGTGAAAGAGAGAGAGAGAAGGGTGCGTGCATGTGTAAGACAGAGAGAGAGAAGGGCGCGTGCGTGTGTATGAGAGAGAGAGAAGGGTGCGTGCATGTGTAAGAGAGAGAGTGAAGGGCGCGTGTGTGTGTAAGAGAGAGAAGGGCGCGTGCGTGTGTATGAGAGAGAGAGAAGGGTGCGTACATGTGTATGAGAGAGAGAGAAGGGCGCGTGCGTGTGTATGAGAGAGAGAGAAGGGCGCGTGCGTGTGTATGAGAGAGAGAGAAGGGTGCGTGCGTGTGTATGAGTGAGAGAGAAGGGTGCGTTCATGTGTAAGAGAGAGAGAGAGAAGGGTGAGTGCATGTGTAAGAGAGAGAGAGAGAAGGGCGCGTGCGTGGGTAAGAGAGAGAGAGAGAAGGGCGCGTGCGTGTGTATGAGAGAGAGAGAAGGGCGCGTGCGTGTGTAAGAGAGAGAAGGGTGCGTGTATGTGTAAGAGAGAGAGAGAGAAGGGCGCGTGCGTGTGTATGAGAGAGAGAGAAGGGCGCGTGCGTGTGTAAGAGAGAGAAGGGTGCGTGCATGTGTAACAGAGAGAGAGAGAAGGGCGCGTGCGTGTGTATGAGAGAGAAGGGTGCGTGCATGTGTATGAGAGAGAAGGGCGCGTGCGTGTGTATGAGAGAGAGAAGGACGCGTGCGTGTGAATGAGAGAGAAGGGCGTATGCATGTGTAAGAGAGAGAGAGAGAAGGGTGCGTGCATGTGTAAGAGAGAGAGAGAAGGGTGCGTGCATGTGTATGAGAGAGAGAGAAGGGCGCGTGCATGTGTAAGAGAGAGAGAGAGAAGGGCGCGTGCATGTGTATGAGAGAGAGAGAAGGGCGCGTGTGTGTGTTTGAGAGACAAGGGCACGTGCGTGTGTATGAGAGAGAGAGAAGGGCGCGTGCATGTGTATGAGAGAGAGAGAAGGGCGCGTGCATGTGTATGAGAGAGAGAAGGGTGCGTGCGTGTGTATGAGAGAGAAGGGCGCGTGCATGTGTATGAGAGAGAGAGAAGGGCGCGTGCGTGTGTATGAGAGAGAGAAGGACGCGTGCGTGTGAATGAGAGAGAGAGAAGGGCACGTGCGTGTGTATGAGAGAGAGAGAAGGGCGCGTGCGTGTGTATGAGAGAGAGAGAAGGGCGCGTGCGTGTGTATGAGAGAGAGAGAAGGGCGCGTGCGTGTGTATGAGAGAGAGAAGGGCGCGTGCGTGTGTATGAGAGAGAGAAGGGCGCGTGCGTGTGTATGAGAGAGAGAGAAGGGCGCGTGCATGTGTAAGAGAGAGAGAGAAGGTTGCGTGCGTGTGTATGAGAGAGAGAGAAGGGCGCGTGTGTGTGTTTGATAGAGATGGGCGCGTGCGTGTGTATGAGAGAGAGAGAATGGCGCGTGCATGTGTATGAGAGAGAGAAGGGCGCGTGCATGTGTATGAGAGAGAGAGAAGGGCGCGTGTGTGTGTATGAGAGAGAAGGGTGCGTGCGTGTGTATGAGAGAAGGGTGCGTGCATGTGTATGAGAGAGAGAGAAGGGTGCGTGCGTGTGTATGAGAGAGAGAGAAGGGCGCGTGTGTGTGTATGAGAGAGAGAGAAGGGTGCGTGCGTGTGTATGAGAGAAGGGCGCGTGCATGTGTATGAGAGAGAGGGAAGGGCGCGTGAGTGTGTATGAGAGAGAGAGAAGGGCGCGTGTGTGTGTATGAGAGAGAGAGAAGGGTGCGTACATGTGTAAGAGAGAGAGAGAGAAGGGTGCGTGCATGTGTAAGAGAGAGAGAGAGAAGGGTGCATGCCTGTGTAAGAGAGAGAGAGAGAAGGGCGCGTGCGTGTGTATGAGAGAGAGAGAAGGGTGCGTGCATGTGTATGAGAGAGAGAGAAGGGCGCGTGCATGTGTATGAGAGAGAGAGAAGGGCGCGTGCATGTGTAAGAGAGAGAGGGTGCGTGCATGTGTAAGAGAGAGTGAAGGGCGCGTGCGTGTGTATGAGAGAGAAGGGTGCGTGCATGTGTATGAGAGAGAGAAGGGCGCGAGCGTGTGTATGAGAGAGAGAGAAGGGCGCGTGCGTGTGTATGAGAGAGAGAGAAGGGCGCGTGCGTGTGTATGAGAGAGAGAGAAGGGCGCGTGCATGTGTATGAGAGAGAAGGGTGCGTGCGTGTGTATGAGAGAGAGAAGGGCGCGTGCGTGTGTAGGAGAGAGAGAGAAGGGCGCGTGCGTGTGTAAGAGAGAGATGGGTGCGTGCATGTGTATGAGAGAGAGGGAAGGGTGCGTGCGTGTGTATGAGAGAGAGAAGGACGCATGCGTGTGAATGAGAGAGAAGGGTGCGTGCGTGTGTATGAGAGAGAAGGGCGCGTGCGTGTGTATGAGAGAGAGAGAAGGGCGCGTGCGTGTGTATGAGAGAGAGAAGGGCGCGTGCGTGTGTATGAGAGAGAGAGAAGGGCGCGTGCATGTGTTTCAGAGAGATGGGCGCGTGCGTGTGTATGAGAGAGAGAGAAGGGTGCGTGCATGTGTATGAGAGAGAGAGAAGGGCGCGTGCATGTGTATGAGAGAGAAGGGCGCGTGTGTGTGTTTGAGAGAGAAGGGCGCGTGCGTGTGTATGAGAGAGAGAGAAGGGTGCCTGCGTGTGTTTGAGAGAGAAGGGCGCGTGCGTGTGTATGAGAGAGAGAGAAGGGTGCCTGCGTGTGTTTGAGAGAGAGAAGGGCGCGTGCATGTGTATGAGAGAGAGAGAAGGGCGCGTGCGTGTGTAAGAGATAGAAGGGTGCGTGCGTGTGTATGAGAGAGAGAGAATGGTGCGTGCATGTGTATGAGAGAGAGAGGAGGGCGCGTGCGTGTGTATGAGAGAGAGAGAAGCGCGCGTGCGTGTGTATTAGAGAGAGAAGGGTGCGTGCGTGTGTATGAGAGAGAGAGACGGGTGCGTGCATGTGTAAGAGAGAGAGAGAGAAGGGCGCGTGCGTGTGTATGAGAGAGAGAAGGGCGCGTGCGTGTGTAAGAGAGAGAAGGGTGCGTGCATGTGTGAGAGAGAGAGAGAGAAGGGGGCGTGCGTGTGTATGAGAGAGAGAGAAGGGCGCGTGCGTGTGTAAGAGAGAGAAGGGTGCGTGCATGTGTATGAGAGAGAATGGCGCGTGCGTGTGTATAAGAGAGAGAAGGACGCGTGCGTGTGAATGAGAGAGAGAGAAGGGTGCGTGCATGTGTATGAGACAGAGAGAAGGGTGCGTGCATGTGTAAGAGAGAGAGAGAGAAGGGCGCGTGCGTGTGTATGAGAGAGAAGGGTGCGTGCATGTGTATGAGAGAGAGAGAAGGGTGCGTGCGTGTGTAAAAGAGAGGAGGGTGCGTGCATGTTTATGAGAGAGAGAGAAGGGCGCGTGCGTGTGTATGAGAGAGAGAGAGAAGGGCGCGTGCATGTGTATGAGAGAGAAGGGCGCGTGCGTGCGTATGAGAGAGAGAGAAGGGTGCGTGCATGTGTATGAGAGAGAGAGAAGGGCGCATGCGTGTGTATGAGAGAGAGAAGGGCGCGTGCGTGTGTATGAGAGAGAGAGAAGGGCGCGTGCATGTGTATGAGAGAGAAGGGTGCGTGCGTGTGTATGAGAGAGATAGAAGGGCGCGTGCGTGTGTATGAGAGAGAGAGAAGGGCGCGTGCACGTGTATGAGATAGAGAGAAGGGCGCGTGTGTGTGTATGAGAGAGAGAAGGGTGCATGCATGTGTAAGAGAGAGAGAAGGGTGCGTGCATGTGTATGAGAGAGACAGAAGGGCGCGTGTGTGTGTATGAGAGAGAGAAGGGTGCATGGATGTGTAAGAGAGAGAGAGAGAAGGGTGCGTGCATGTGTAAGAGAGAGAGAGAAGGGCGCGTGCGTGTGTATGAGAGAGAAGGGTGTGTGCATGTGTAAGAGAGAGAGAGAGAAGGGTGCGTGCATATGTAAGAGAGAGAGAGAAGGGCGCGTGCGTGTGTATGAGAGAGAGAGAAGGGCGCGTGCATGTGTATGAGTGAGAGAGAATGGTGCGTGCGTGTGTAAGAGAGAGAGAGAAGGGCGCGTGCGTGTGTATGAGAGAGAGAGAAGGGTGCGTGCATGTGTAAGAGAGAGAAGGGTGCGTGCATGTGTAATAGAGAGAAGGGTGCGTGCATGTGTAAGAGAGAGAGAAGGGTGTGTGCATGTGTAAGAGAGAGAGAGAAGGGCGCGGGCGTGTGTATGAGAGAGAGAGAAGGATGCCTGCGTGTGTATTAGAGAGAGATGGGCGCGTGCGTCTGTATGAGAGAGAGAGAAGGGTGCGTGCATGTGTATGAGAGAGAGAGAAGGGTGCGTGCGTGTGAATGAGAGAGAGAAGGGTGCGTGCATGTGTAAGACAGAGAGAGAGAAGGGCGCGTGCGTGTGTATGAGAGAGAGAGAAGGGTGCGTGCATGTGTAAGAGAGAGAGTGAAGGGCGCGTGTGTGTGTAAGAGAGAGAAGGGCGCGTGCGTGTGTATGAGAGAGAGAGAAGGGTGCGTGCATGTGTATGAGAGAGAGAGAAGGGCGCGTGCGTGTGTATGAGAGAGAGAGAAGGGCGCTTGCGTGTGTAAGAGAGAGAGAGAAGGGTGCGTGCGTGTGTATGAGTGAGAGAGAAGGGTGCGTTCATGTGTAAGAGAGAGAGAGAGAAGGGTGAGTGCATGTGTAAGAGAGAGAGAGAGAAGGGCGCGTGCGTGGGTAAGAGAGAGAGAGAGAAGGGCGCGTGCGTGGGTAAGAGAGAGAGAGAGAAGGGCGCGTGCGTGTGTATGAGAGAGAGAGAAGGGCGCGTGCGTGTGTAAGAGAGAGAAGGGTGCGTGTATGTGTAAGAGAGAGAGAGAGAAGGGCGCGTGCGTGTGTATGAGAGAGAGAGAAGGGCGCGTGCGTGTGTAAGAGAGAGAAGGGTGCGTGCATGTGTAACAGAGAGAGAGAGAAGGGCGCGTGCGTGTGTATGAGAGAGAAGGGTGCGTGCATGTGTATGAGAGAGAAGGGCGCGTGCGTCTGTATGAGAGTAGGACGCGTGCGTGTGAATGAGAGAGAAGGGCGTATGCATGTGTAAGAGAGAGAGAGAGAAGGGTGCGTGCATGTGTAAGAGAGAGAGAGAAGGGTGCGTGCATGTGTATGAGAGAGAGAGAAGGGCGCGTGCATGTGTAAGAGAGAGAGAGAGAAGGGCGCGTGCATGTGTATGAGAGAGAGAGAAGGGCGCGTGTGTGTGTTTGAGAGACAAGGGCACGGGCGTGTGTATGAGAGAGAGAGAAGGGCGCGTGTGTGTGTTTGAGAGAGAGAGAAGGGCGCGTGCATGTGTATGAGAGAGAGAGAAGGGTGCGTGCGTGTGTATGAGAGAGAGAAGGGCGCGTGCATGTGTATGAGATAGAGAGAAAGGCGCGTGCATGTGTAAGAGAGAGAGAGAAGGGTGCGTGCGTGTGTATGAGAGAGAGAGAAGGGCGCGTGTGTGTGTATGAGAGAGAGAGAGAAGGGTGCGTGCATGTGTAAGAGAGAGAGAGAGAAGGTGCGTGCATTTGTAAGAGAGAGAAGGGTGCATGCCTGTGTAAGAGAGAGAGAGAAAGGCGCGTGCGTGTGTATGAGAGAGAGAGAAGGGCGCGTGTGTGTGTATGAGAGAGAGAAGGGTGCGTGCAAGTGTAAGAGAGAGAGAGAGAGAAGGGTGGGTGCATGTGTAAGAGAGAGAGAGAAGGGCGCTTGCGTGTGTATGAGAGAGACGGGTGCGTGCATGTGTAAGAGAGAGAGAGAGAAGGGTGCGAGCATGTGTAAGAGAGAGAGAGAAGGGCGCGTGCGTGTGTATGAGAGAGAGAAGGACGCGTGCGTGTGAATGAGAGAGAGAGAAGGGTGCGTGCGTGTGAATGAGAGAGAGAGAAGGGTGCGTGCGTGTGTATGAGAGAGAGAAGGGCGCGTGCGTGTGTATGAGAGAGAGAAGGGCGCGTGCGTGTGTATGAGAGAGAGAGAAGGGCGCGTGCGTGTGTATGAGAGAGAGAGAAGGGCGCGTGCGTGTGTATGAGAGAGAAGGGTGCGTGCGTGTGTGTATTTGAGAGAGAAGGGCGCATGTGTGTGTTTGAGAGAGAAGGGCACGTGCGTGTGTAAGAGAGAGAGAGAAGGGCGCGTGCGTGTGTATGAGAGAGAGAGAAGGGCGCGTGCATGTGTATGAGAGAGAGAGAAGGGCGCTTGCGTGTGTATGAGAGAGAAGGGTGCGTGCATGTGTAAGAGAGAGAGAGAGAAGGGTGCGTGCAATTGTAAGAGAGAGAAGGGCGCGTGCGTGTGTATGAGAGAGAGAGAAGGGCGCGTGCATGTGTATGAGAGAGAGAGAAGGGCGCGTGCGTGCGTATGAGAGAGAGAGAAGGGTGCGTGCATGTGTATGAGAGAGAGAGAAGGGCGCGTGCGTGTGTATGAGAGAGAGAAGGGCGTGTGCGTCTGTATGAGAGAGAGAGAAGGGCGCGTGCATGTGTATGAGAGAGAAGGGTGCGTGCGTGTGTATGAGAGAGATAGAAGGGCGCGTGCGTGTGTATGAGAGAGAGAGAAGGGCGCGTGCATGTGTATGAGATAGAGAGAAGGGCGCATGTGTGTGTATGAGAGAGAGAAGGGTGCATGCATGTGTAAGAGAGAGAGAGAGAAGGGTGCGTGCATGTGTATGAGAGAGAGAGAAGGGCGCGTGCATGTGTATGAGAGAGACAGAAGGGCGCGTGTGTGTGTATGAGAGAGAGAAGGGTGCATGGATGTGTAAGAGAGAGAGAGAGAAGGGTGCGTGCATGTGTAAGAGAGAGAGAGAAGGGCGCGTGCGTGTGTATGAGAGAGAAGGGTGCGTGCATGTGTAAGAGAGAGAGAGAGAAGGGTGCGTGCATGTGTAAGAGAGAGAGAGAAGGGCGCGTGCGTGTGTATGAGAGAGAGAGAAGGGCGCGTGCATGTGTATGAGTGAGAGAGAATGGTGCGTGCGTGTGTAAGAGAGAGAGAGAAGGGCGCGTGCGTGTGTATGAGAGAGAGAGAAGGGTGCGTGCATGTGTAAGAGAGAGAAGGGTGCGTGCATGTGTAATAGAGAGAAGGGTGCGTGCATGTGTAAGAGAGAGAGAAGGGTGTGTGCATGTGTAAGAGAGAGAGAGAAGGGAGCGTGCGTGTGTATGAGAGAGAGAGAAGCGCGCGTGCGTGTGTATTAGAGAGAGAGAAGGGTGCGTGCGTGTGTATGAGAGAGAGAGAAGGGTGCGTGCATGTGTAAGAGAGAGAGAGAGAAGGGTGCGTGCATGTGTAAGAGAGAGTGAGAGAAGGGAGCGTGCGTGTGTATGAGAGAGAGAGAAGCGCGCGTGCGTGTGTATGAGAGAGAGAGAAGCGCGCGTGCGTGTGTATTAGAGAGAGAGAAGGGTGCGTGCGTGTGTATGAGAGAGAGAAGGACGCGTGCGTGTGAATGAGAGAGAGAGAAGGGTGCGTGCATGTGTATGAGACAGAGAGAAGGGCGCGTGCATGTGTAAGAGAGAGAGAGAGAAGGGCGCGTGCGTGTGTATGAGAGAGAAGGGTGCGTGCATGTGTATGAGAGAGAGAGAAGGGTGCGTGCGTGTGTAAAAGAGAGGAGGGTGCGTGCATGTGTATGAGAGAGAGAGAAGGGCGCATGCGTGTGTATGAGAGAGAGAAGGACGCGTGCGTGTGAATGAGAGAGAGAGAAGGGTGCGTGCGTGTGTATGAGAGAGAGAAGGGCGCGTGTATGAGAGAGAGAAGGGCGCGTGCGTGTGTATGAGAGAGAGAAGGGCGCGTGCGTGTGTATGAGAGAGAGAGAAGGGTGCGTGTGTATGAGAGAGAGAGAAGGGCGCGTGCGTGTGTAAGAGAGAGAGAGAGAAGGGCGCGTGCGTGTGTATGAGAGAGAGAGAAGGGCGCGTGCGTGTGTAAGAGAGAGAGAGAAGGGTGCGTGCATGTGTAAGAGAGAGAGAGAAGGGTGCGTGCATGTGTATGAGAGAGAAGGGCGCGTGCATGTGTAAGAGAGAGAGAGAGAAGGGCGCGTGCGTGTGTAAGAGAGAGAGAGAAGGGCGCGTGCGTGTGTATGAGAGAGAAGGGTGCGTGCATGTGTATGAGAGAGAGAGAAGGGCGCGTGCGTGTGTATGAGAGAGAAGGGTGCGTGCGTGTGTATGAGAGAGAGAGAAGGGCGCGTGCGTGTGGAAGAGAGAGAGAGAAGGACGCGTTCGTGTGTATGAGAGAGAGAGAAGTGTGCGTGCGTGTGTATGAGAGAGAGAGAAGGGTGCGTGCATGTGTAAGAGAGAGAGAGAAGGGCGCGTGCATGTGTAAGAGAGAGTGAGAGAAGGGTGCGTGCGTGTGTATGAGAGAGAGTGAAGGGTGCGTGCATGTGTATGAGAGAGAGAGAGAAGGGCGCGTGCGTGTGTAAGAGAGAGAGAGAGAAGGGCGCGTGCGTGTGTATGAGAGAGAGAGAAGGGCGCGTGCGTGTGTAAGAGAGAGAGAGAAGGGTGCGTGCATGTGTAAGAGAGAGAGAGAAGGGTGCGTGCATGTGTATGAGAGAGAAGGGCGCGTGCATGTGTAAGAGAGAGAGAGAGAAGGGCGCGTGCGTGTGTAAGAGAGAGAGAGAAGGGCGCGTGCGTGTGTATGAGAGAGAAGGGTGCGTGCATGTGTATGAGAGAGAGAGAAGGGCGCGTGCGTGTGTATGAGAGAGAAGGGTGCGTGCGTGTGTATGAGAGAGAGAGAAGGGCGCGTGCGTGTGGAAGAGAGAGAGAGAAGGACGCGTTCGTGTGTATGAGAGAGAGAGAAGTGTGCGTGCGTGTGTAAAAGAGAGGAGGGTGCGTGCATGTGTATGAGAGAGAGAGAAGGGTGCGTGCGTGTGTATGAGAGAGAGAAGGACGCGTGCGTGTGAATGAGAGAGAGAGAAGGGTGCGTGCGTGTGTATGAGAGAGAGAAGGGCGCGTGCGTGTGTATGAGAGAGAGAAGGGCGCGTGCGTGTGTATGAGAGAGAGAGAAGGGTGCGTGCGTGTGTATGAGAGAGAGAGAAGGGCGCGTGCGTGTGTATGTATGAGAGAGAAGGGTGCGTGCGTGTGTGTGTTTGAGAGAGAAGGGCGCGTGTGTGTGTTTGAGAGAGAAGGGCGCGTGCGTGTGTAAGAGAGAGAGAGAAGGGCGCGTGCGTGTGTATGAGAGAGAAGGGCGCGTGCATGTGTATGAGATAGAGAGAAGGGCGCTTGCGTGTGTATGAGAGAGAAGGGTGCGTGCATGTGTATGAGAGAGAGAGAAGGGCGCGTGCGTGTGTATGAGAGAGAGAGAAGCGTGCGTGTGTATGAGAGAGAGAGAATGGTGCGTGCGTGTGTATGAGAGAGAGAGAAGGGTGCGTGCATGTGTAAGAGAGAGAGAGAAGGGCGCGTGCATGTGTAAGAGAGAGTGAGAGAAGGGCGCGTGCGTGTGTATGAGAGAGAGTGAAGGGTGCGCGCATGTGTATGAGAGAGAGAGAGAAGGGCGCGTGCATGTGTAAGAGAGAGAGAGAGAAGGGCGCGTGCGTGTGTATGAGAGAGAGAGAAGGGCGCGTGCGTGTGTAAGAGAGAGAGAGAAGGGTGCGTGCATGTGTAAGAGAGAGAGAGAAGGGCGCGTGCATGTGTATGAGAGAGAGAGAAGGGCGCGTGCATGTGTAAGAGAGAGAGAGAGAAGGGCGCGTGCGTGTGTAAGAGAGAGAGAGAAGGGCGCGTGCGTGTGTATGAGAGAGAAGGGTGCGTGCATGTGTATGAGAGAGAGAGAAGGGCGCGTGCGTGTGTATGAGAGAGAGAGAAGGGCGCGTGCGTGTGTATGAGAGAGAAGGGTGCGTGCGTGTGTATGAGAGAGAGAGAAGGGCGCGTGCGTGTGGAAGAGAGAGAGAGAAGGACGCGTTCGTGTGTAAGAGAGAGAGAAGGGTGCGTGCGTGTGTAAAAGAGAGGAGGGTGCGTGCATGTGTATGAGAGAGAGAGAAGGGCGCGTGCGTGTGTATGAGAGAGAGAAGGACGCGTGCGTGTGAATGAGAGAGAGAGAAGGGTGCGTGCGTGTGTATGAGAGAGAGAAGGGCGCGTGCGTGTGTATGAGAGAGAGAAGGGCGCGTGCGTGTGTATGAGAGATAGAGAAGGGCGCGTGCGTGTGTATGAGAGAGAGAGAAGGGCGCGTGCGTGTGTGTGTATGAGAGAGAAGGGTGCGTGCGTGTGTGTGTTTGAGAGAGAAGGGCGCGTGTGTGTGTTTGAGAGAGAAGGGCGCGTGCGTGTGTAAGAGAGAGAGAGAAGGGCGCGTGCGTGTGTATGAGAGAGAGAAGGGCGCGTGCATGTGTATGAGATAGAGAGAAGGGCGCTTGCGTGTGTATGAGAGAGAAGGGTGCGTGCATGTGTAAGAGAGAGAGTGAGAAGGGTGCGTGCATGTGTAAGAGAGAGAAGGACGCGTGCGTGTGTATGAGAGAGAGAGAAGGGCGCGTGCAAGTGTAAGAGAGAGAGAGAAGGGCGCGTGCATGCGTATGAGAGAGAGAGAAGGGTGCGTGCATGTGTATGAGAGAGAGAGAAGGGCGCGTGCGTGTGTATGAGAGAGAGAAGGGCGCGTGCGTGTGTATGAGAGAGAGAGAAGGGCGCGGGCATGTGTATGAGAGAGAAGGGTGCGTGCGTGTGTATGAGAGAGATAGAAGGGTGCGTGCGTGTGTATGAGAGAGAGAGAAGGGCGCGTGCATGTGTAAGAGAGAGATGGGTGCGTGCATGTGTATGAGAGAGAGAGAAGGGTGCGTGCGTGTGGAGGAGAGAGAGAAGGACGCGTGCCTGTGAATGAGAGAGAGAAGGGCGCGTGCGTGTGTATGAGAGAGAGAAGGGCGTGTGCGTGTGTATGAGAGAGAGAGAGAAGGGCGCGTGCGTGTGTAAGAGAGAGAGAAGGGCGCGTGCGTGTGTATGAGAGAGAGAGAAGGGCGCGTGCATGTCTATGATAGAGAGAGAAGGGTGCGTGCGTGTGTATGAGAGAGAGAGAAGGGCGCGTGTGTGTGTTTGAGAGAGAAGGGCGCGTGCATGTGTATGAGAGAGATAGAACGGCGCGTGCATGTGTATGAGAGAGAGAAGGGCTCGTGCGTGTGTATGAGAGAGAGAGAAGGGTGCGTGCATGTGTATGAGGGCGAGAGAAGGGTGCGTGCGTGTGAATGAGAGAGAGAGAAGGATGCCTGCGTGTGTATGAGAGAGAGATGGGCGCGTGCGTCTGTATGAGAGAGAGAGAAGGGTGCGTGCATGTGTATGAGAGAGAGAGAAGGGTGCGTGCGTGTGAATGAGAGAGAGAGAAGGGTGCGTGCATGTGTAAGACAGAGAGAGAGAAGGGCGCGTGCGTGTGTATGAGAGAGAGAGAAGGGTGCGTGCATGTGTAAGAGAGAGAGTGAAGGGCGCGTGTGTGTGTAAGAGAGAGAAGGGCGCGTGCGTGTGTATGAGAGAGAGAGAAGGGTGCGTGCATGTGTATGAGAGAGAAGGGCGCGTGCGTGTGTATGAGAGAGAGAGAAGGGCGCGTGCGTGTGTATGAGAGAGAGAGAAGGGTGCGTGCGTGTGTATGAGTGAGAGAGAAGGGTGCGTTCATGTGTAAGAGAGAGAGAGAGAAGGGTGAGTGCATGTGTAAGAGAGAGAGAGAGAAGGGCGCGTGCGTGGGTAAGAGAGAGAGAGAGAAGGGCGCGTGCGTGTGTATGAGAGAGAGAGAAGGGCGCGTGCGTGTGTAAGAGAGAGAAGGGTGCGTGTATGTGTAAGAGAGAGAGAGAGAAGGGCGCGTGCGTGTGTATGAGAGAGAAGGGCGCGTGCGTGTGTAAGAGAGAGAAGGGTGCGTGCATGTGTAACAGAGAGAGAGAGAAGGGCGCGTGCGTGTGTATGAGAGAGAAGGGTGCGTGCATGTGTATGAGAGAGAAGGGCGCGTGCGTGTGTATGAGAGAGAGAAGGACGCGTGCGTGTGAATGAGAGAGAAGGGCGTATGCATGTGTAAGAGAGAGAGAGAGAAGGGTGCGTGCATGTGTAAGAGAGAGAGAGAAGGGTGCGTGCATGTGTATGAGAGAGAGAGAAGGGCGCGTGCATGTGTAAGAGAGAGAGAGAGAAGGGCGCGTGCATGTGTATGAGAGAGAGAGAAGGGCGCGTGCGTGTGTATGAGAGAGAGAGAAGGGCGCGTGCATGTGTATGAGAGAGAGAGAAGGGCGCGTGCATGTGTATGAGAGAGAGAAGGGTGCGTGCGTGTGTATGAGAGAGAAGGGCGCGTGCATGTGTATGAGAGAGAGAGAAGGGCGCGTGCGTGTGTATGAGAGAGAGAAGGACGCGTGCGTGTGAATGAGAGAGAGAGAAGGGCACGTGCGTGTGTATGAGAGAGAGAGAAGGGCGCGTGCGTGTGTATGAGAGAGAGAGAAGGGCGCGTGCGTGTGTATGAGAGAGAGAGAAGGGCGCGTGCGTGTGTATGAGAGAGAGAAGGGCGCGTGCGTGTGTATGAGAGAGAGAGAAGGGCGCGTGCGTGTGTATGAGAGAGAGAGAAGGGCGCGTGCGTGTGTAAGAGAGAGAGAAGGTTGCGTGCGTGTGTATGAGAGAGAGAGAAGGGCGCGTGTGTGTGTTTGATAGAGATGGGCGCGTGCGTGTGTATGAGAGAGAGAGAATGGCGCGTGCATGTGTATGAGAGAGAGAAGGGCGCGTGCATGTGTATGAGAGAGAGAGAAGGGCGCGTGTGTGTGTATGAGAGAGAAGGGTGCGTGCGTGTGTATGAGAGAAGGGTGCGTGCATGTGTATGAGAGAGAGAGAAGGGTGCGTGCGTGTGTATGAGAGAGAGAGAAGGGCGCGTGTGTGTGTATGAGAGAGAGAGAAGGGTGCGTGCGTGTGTATGAGAGAAGGGCGCGTGCATGTGTATGAGAGAGAGGGAAGGGCGCGTGCGTGTGTATGAGAGAGAGAGAAGGGCGCGTGTGTGTGTATGAGAGAGAGAGAAGGGTGCGTACATGTGTAAGAGAGAGAGAGAGAAGGGTGCGTGCATGTGTAAGAGAGAGAGAGGGAAGGGTGCATGCCTGTGTAAGAGAGAGAGAGAGAAGGGCGCGTGCGTGTGTATGAGAGAGAGAGAAGGGTGCGTGCATGTGTATGAGAGAGAGAGAAGGGCGCGTGCATGTGTATGAGAGAGAGAGAAGGGCGCGTGCATGTGTAAGAGAGAGAGGGTGTGTGCATGTGTAAGAGAGAGTGAAGGGCGCGTGCGTGTGTATGAGAGAGAAGGGTGCGTGCATGTGTATGAGAGAGAGAAGGGCGCGAGCGTGTGTATGAGAGAGAGAGAAGGGCGCGTGCGTGTGTATGAGAGAGAGAGAAGGGCGCGTGCGTGTGTATGAGAGAGAGAGAAGGGCGCGTGCATGTGTATGAGAGAGAAGGGTGCGTGCGTGTGTATGAGAGAGAGAAGGGCGCGTGCGTGTGTAGGAGAGAGAGAGAAGGGCGCGTGCGTGTGTAAGAGAGAGATGGGTGCGTGCATGTGTATGAGAGAGAGGGAAGGGTGCGTGCGTGTGTATGAGAGAGAGAAGGACGCGTGCGTGTGAATGAGAGAGAAGGGTGCGTGCGTGTGTATGAGAGAGAAGGGCGCGTGCGTGTGTATGAGAGAGAGAGAAGGGCGCGTGCGTGTGTATGAGAGAGAGAGAGAAGGGCGCGTGCGTGTGTATGAGAGAGAGAGAAGGGCGCGTGCATGTGTTTCAGAGAGATGGGCGCGTGCGTGTGTATGAGAGAGAGAGAAGGGTGCGTACATGTGTATGAGAGAGAGAGAAGGGCGCGTGCATGTGTATGAGAGAGAAGGGCGCGTGTGTGTGTTTGAGAGAGAAGGGCGCGTGCGTGTGTATGAGAGAGAGAGAAGGGTGCCTGCGTGTGTTTGAGAGAGAAGGGCGCGTGCGTGTGTATGAGAGAGAGAGAAGGGTGCCTGCGTGTGTTTGAGAGAGAGAAGGGCGCGTGCATGTGTATGAGAGAGAGAGAAGGGCGCGTGCGTGTGTAAGAGATAGAAGGGTGCGTGCGTGTGTATGAGAGAGAGAGAATGGTGCGTGCATGTGTATGAGAGAGAGAGGAGGGCGCGTGCGTGTGTATGAGAGAGAGAGAAGCGCGCGTGCGTGTGTATTAGAGAGAGAGAAGGGTGCGTGCGTGTGTATGAGAGAGAGAGACGGGTGCGTGCATGTGTAAGAGAGAGTGAGAGAAGGGAGCGTGCGTGTGTATGAGAGAGAGTGAAGGGTGCGTGCATGTGCATGAGAGAGAGAGAGAAGGGCGCGTGCGTGTGTAAGAGAGAGAGAGAGAAGGGCGCGTGCGTGTGTATGAGAGAGAGAAGGGCGCGTGCGTGTGTAAGAGAGAGAAGGGTGCGTGCATGTGTGAGAGAGAGAGAGAGAAGGGGGCGTGCGTGTGTATGAGAGAGAGAGAAGGGCGCGTGCGTGTGTAAGAGAGAGAAGGGTGCGTGCATGTGTAAGAGAGAGAGAGAGAAGGGCGCGTGCGTGTGTAAGAGAGAGAAGGGTGCGTGCATGTGTATGAGAGAGAATGGCGCGTGCGTGTGTATAAGAGAGAGAAGGACGCGTGCGTGTGAATGAGAGAGAGAGAAGGGTGCGTGCATGTGTATGAGACAGAGAGAAGGGTGCGTGCATGTGTAAGAGAGAGAGAGAGAAGGGCGCGTGCGTGTGTATGAGAGAGAAGGGTGCGTGCATGTGTATGAGAGAGAGAGAAGGGTGCGTGCGTGTGTAAAAGAGAGGAGGGTGCGTGCATGTTTATGAGAGAGAGAGAAGGGCGCGTGCGTGTGTATGAGAGAGAGAGAGAAGGGCGCGTGCATGTGTATGAGAGAGAAGGGCGCGTGCGTGCGTATGAGAGAGAGAGAAGGGTGCGTGCATGTGTATGAGAGAGAGAGAAGGGCGCATGCGTGTGTATGAGAGAGAGAAGGGCGCGTGCGTGTGTATGAGAGAGAGAGAAGGGCGCGTGCATGTGTATGAGAGAGAAGGGTGCGTGCGTGTGTATGAGAGAGATAGAAGGGCGCGTGCGTGTGTATGAGAGAGAGAGAAGGGCGCGTGCACGTGTATGAGATAGAGAGAAGGGCGCGTGTGTGTGTATGAGAGAGAGAAGGGTGCATGCATGTGTAAGAGAGAGAGAAGGGTGCGTGCATGTGTATGAGAGAGAGAGAAGGGCGCGTGCATGTGTATGAGAGAGACAGAAGGGCGCGTGTGTGTGTATGAGAGAGAGAAGGGTGCATGGATGTGTAAGAGAGAGAGAGAGAAGGGTGCGTGCATGTGTAAGAGAGAGAGAGAAGGGCGCGTGCGTGTGTATGAGAGAGAAGGGTGTGTGCATGTGTAAGAGAGAGAGAGAGAAGGGTGCGTGCATGTGTAAGAGAGAGAGAGAAGGGCGCGTGCGTGTGTATGAGAGAGAGAGAAGGGCGCGTGCATGTGTATGAGTGAGAGAGAATGGTGCGTGCGTGTGTAAGAGAGAGAGAAGGGCGCGTGCGTGTGTATGAGAGAGAGAGAAGGGTGCGTGCATGTGTAAGAGAGAGAAGGGTGCGTGCATGTGTAATAGAGAGAAGGGTGCGTGCATGTGTAAGAGAGAGAGAAGGGTGTGTGCATGTGTAAGAGAGAGAGAGAAGGGCGCGAGCGTGTGTATGAGAGAGAGAGAAGGATGCCTGCGTGTGTATGAGAGAGAGATGGGCGCGTGCGTCTGTATGAGAGAGAGAGAAGGGTGCGTGCATGTGTATGAGAGAGAGAGAAGGGTGCGTGCGTGTGAATGAGAGAGAGAAGGGTGCGTGCATGTGTAAGACAGAGAGAGAGAAGGGCGCGTGCGTGTGTATGAGAGAGAGAGAAGGGTGCGTGCATGTGTAAGAGAGAGAGTGAAGGGCGCGTGTGTGTGTAAGAGAGAGAAGGGCGCGTGCGTGTGTATGAGAGAGAGAGAAGGGTGCGTGCATGTGTATGAGAGAGAGAGAAGGGCGCGTGCGTGTGTATGAGAGAGAGAGAGAAGGGCGCTTGCGTGTGTAAGAGAGAGAGAGAAGGGTGCGTGCGTGTGTCTGAGTGAGAGAGAAGGGTGCGTTCATGTGTAAGAGAGAGAGAGAGAAGGGTGAGTGCATGTGTAAGAGAGAGAGAGAAGGGCGCGTGCGTGGGTAAGAGAGAGAGAGAGAAGGGCGCGTGCGTGTGTATGAGAGAGAGAGAAGGGCGCGTGCGTGTGTAAGAGAGAGAAGGGTGCGTGTATGTGTAAGAGAGAGAGAGAGAAGGGCGCGTGCGTGTGTATGAGAGAGAGAGAAGGGCGCGTGCGTGTGTAAGAGAGAGAAGGGTGCGTGCATGTGTAACAGAGAGAGAGAGAAGGGCGCGTGCGTGTGTATGAGAGAGAAGGGTGCGTGCATGTGTATGAGAGAGAAGGGCGCGTGTGTCTGTATGAGAGTAGGACGCGTGCGTGTGAATGAGAGAGAAGGGCGTATGCATGTGTAAGAGAGAGAGAGAGAAGGGTGCGTGCATGTGTAAGAGAGAGAGAGAAGGGTGCGTGCATGTGTATGAGAGAGAGAGAAGGGCGCGTGCATGTGTAAGAGAGAGAGAGAGAAGGGCGCGTGCATGTGTATGAGAGAGAGAGAAGGGCGCGTGTGTGTGTTTGAGAGACAAGGGCACGGGCGTGTGTATGAGAGAGAGAGAAGGGCGCGTGTGTGTGTTTGAGAGAGAAGGGCGCGTGCGTGTGTATGAGAGAGAGAGAAGGGCGCGTGCATGTGTATGAGAGAGAGAGAAGGGCGCGTGCATGTGTATGAGAGAGAGAGAAGGGTGCGTGCGTGTGTATGAGAGAGAGAAGGGCGCGTGCATGTGTATGAGATAGAGAGAAAGGCGCGTGCATGTGTAAGAGAGAGAGAGAAGGGTGCGTGCGTGTGTATGAGAGAGAGAGAAGGGCGCGTGTGTGTGTATGAGAGAGAGAGAGAAGGGTGCGTGCATGTGTAAGAGAGAGAGAGAGAAGGTGCGTGCATTTGTAAGAGAGAGAAGGGTGCATGCCTGTGTAAGAGAGAGAGAGAAAGGCGCGTGCGTGTGTATGAGAGAGAGAGAAGGGCGCGTGTGTGTGTATGAGAGAGAGAAGGGTGCGTGCAAGTGTAAGAGAGAGAGAGAGAAGGGTGGGTGCATGTGTAAGAGAGAGAGAGAAGGGCGCTTGCGTGTGTATGAGAGAGACGGGTGCGTGCATGTGTAAGAGAGGGAGAGAGAAGGGTGCGAGCATGTGTAAGAGAGAGTGAGAAGGGCGCGTGCGTGTGTATGAGAGAGAGAAGGACGCGTGCGTGTGAATGAGAGAGAGAGAAGGGTGCGTGCGTGTGAATGAGAGAGAGAGAAGGGTGCGTGCGTGTGTATGAGAGAGAGAAGGGCACGTGCGTGTGTATGAGAGAGAGAAGGGCGCGTGCGTGTGTATGAGAGAGAGAGAAGGGCGCGTGCGTGTGTATGAGAGAGAGAGAAGGGCGCGTGCGTGTGTATGAGAGAGAAGGGTGCGTGCGTGTGTGTATTTGAGAGAGAAGGGCGCATGTGTGTGTTTGAGAGAGAAGGGCACGTGCGTGTGTAAGAGAGAGAGAGAAGGGCGCGTGCGTGTGTATGAGAGAGAGAGAAGGGCGCGTGCATGTGTATGAGAGAGAGAGAAGGGCGCTTGCGTGTGTATGAGAGAGAAGGGTGCGTGCATGTGTAAGAGAGAGAGAGAGAAGGGTGCGTGCAATTGTAAGAGAGAGAAGGGCGCGTGCGTGTGTATGAGAGAGAGAGAAGGGCGCGTGCATGTGTATGAGAGAGAGAGAAGGGCGCGTGCGTGCGTATGAGAGAGAGAGAAGGGTGCGTGCATGTGTATGAGAGAGAGAGAAGGGCGCGTGCGTGTGTATGAGAGAGAGAAGGGCGTGTGCGTGTGTATGAGAGAGAGAGAAGGGCGCGTGCATGTGTATGAGAGAGAAGGGTGCGTGCGTGTGTATGAGAGAGATAGAAGGGCGCGTGC
Organism: Cetorhinus maximus; assembly: GCF_964194155.1. NCBI lineage: Eukaryota > Metazoa > Chordata > Chondrichthyes > Lamniformes > Cetorhinidae > Cetorhinus > Cetorhinus maximus. Next base: position 124,321,610 of record NC_135886.1, read on the forward strand.
GTGTGTATGAGAGAGAGAGAAGGGCGCGTGCATGTGTATGAGATAGAGAGAAGGGCGCATGTGTGTGTATGAGAGAGAGAAGGGTGCATGCATGTGTAAGAGAGAGAGAGAGAAGGGTGCGTGCATGTGTATGAGAGAGAGAGAAGGGCGCGTGCATGTGTATGAGAGAGACAGAAGGGCGCGTGTGTGTGTATGAGAGAGAGAAGGGTGCATGGATGTGTAAGAGAGAGAGAGAGAAGGGTGCGTGCATGTGTAAGAGAGAGAGAGAAGGGCGCGTGCGTGTGTATGAGAGAGATGGGTGCGTGCATGTGTAAGAGAGAGAGAGAGAAGGGTGCGTGCATGTGTAAGAGAGAGAGAGAAGGGCGCGTGCGTGTGTATGAGAGAGAGAGAAGGGCGCGTGCATGTGTATGAGTGAGAGAGAATGGTGCGTGCGTGTGTAAGAGAGAGAGAGAAGGGCGCGTGCGTGTGTATGAGAGAGAGAGAAGGGTGCGTGCATGTGTAAGAGAGAGAAGGGTGCGTGCATGTGTAATAGAGAGAAGGGTGCGTGCATGTGTAAGAGAGAGAGAAGGGTGTGTGCATGTGTAAGAGAGAGAGAGAAGGGAGCGTGCGTGTGTATGAGAGAGAGAGAAGCGCGCGTGCGTGTGTATTAGAGAGAGAGAAGGGTGCGTGCGTGTGTATGAGAGAGAGAGAAGGGTGCGTGCATGTGTAAGAGAGAGAGAGAGAAGGGTGCGTGCATGTGTAAGAGAGAGTGAGAGAAGGGAGCGTGCGTGTGTATGAGAGAGAGTGAAGGGTGCGTGCATGTGTATGAGAGAGAGAGAGAAGGGCGCGTGCGTGTGTAAGAGAGAGAGAGAGAAGGGCGCGTGCGTGTGTATGAGAGAGAAGGGCGCGTGCGTGTGTAAGAGAGAGAAGGGTGCGTGCATGTGTAAGAGAGAGAGAGAGAAGGGCGCGTGCGTGTGTAAGAGAGAGAGAGACGGGCGCGTGCGTGTGTAAGAGAGAGAAGGGTGCGTGCATGTGTAAGAGAGAGAGAGAGAAGGGCGCGTGCGTGTGTAAGAGAGAGAAGGGTGCGTGCATGTGTATGAGAGAGAATGGCGCGTGCGTGTGTATGAGAGAGAGAAGGACGCGTGCGTGTGAATGAGAGAGAGAGAAGGGTGCGTGTATGTGTATGAGACAGAGAGAAGGGCGCGTGCATGTGTAAGAGAGAGAGAGAGAAGGGCGCGTGCGTGTGTAAGAGAGAGCGAGAATGGCGCGTGCGTGTGTATGAGAGAGAAGGGTGCGTGCATGTGTATGAGAGAGAGAAGGGCGCGTGCGTGTGTATGAGAGAGAGAGAGAAGGGCGCGTGCGTGTGTATGAGAGAGAAGGGTGCGTGCGTGTGTATGAGAGAGAGAGAAGGGCGCGTGCGTGTGGATGAGAGAGAGAGACGGACGCGTGCGTGTGTATGAGAGAGAGAGAAGGGTGCGTGCGTGTGTAAAAGAGAGGAGGGTGCGTGCATGTGTATGAGAGAGAGAGAAGGGCGCGTGCGTGTGTATGAGAGAGAGAAGGATGCGTGCGTGTGAATGAGAGAGAGAGTTAGGGTGCGTGCGTGTGTATGAGAGAGAGAAGGGCGCGTGCGTGTGTATGAGAGAGAGAAGGGCGCGTGCGTGTGTATGAGAGAGAGAGAAGGGCGCGTGCGTGTGTATGAGAGAGAGAGAAGGGCGTGTGCATGTGTATGAGAGAGAAGGGTGCGTGCGTGTGTATGAGAGAGATAGAAGGGCGCGTGCGTGTGTATGAGAGAGAGAGAAGGGCGCGTGCGTGTGTATGAGAGAGAGAAGGACGCGTGCGTGTGAATGAGAGAGAGAGTTAGGGTGCGTGCGTGTGTATGAGAGAGAGAAGGGCGCGTGCGTGTGTATGAGAGAGAGAAGGGCGCGTGCGTGTGTATGAGAGAGAGAGAAGGGCGCGTGCGTGTGTATGAGAGAGAGAGAAGGGCGTGTGCATGTGTATGAGAGAGAAGGGTGCGTGCGTGTGTATGAGAGAGATAGAAGGGCGCGTGCGTGTGTATGAGAGAGAGAGAAGGGCGCGTGCATGTGTATGAGATAGAGAGAAGGGCGCGTGTGTGTGTATGAGAGACAGAAGGGTGCATGCATGTGTAAGAGAGAGAGAGAGAAGGGCGTGTGTGTGTGTAAGAGAGAGAGAGAGAAGTGCGCGTGCGTGTGTAAGAGAGAGAGAGAAGGGCGCGTGCGTGTGTATGAGAGAAGGGCGCGTGCGTGTGTATGAGAGAAGGGTGCGTGCATGTGTATGAGAGAGAGAGAAGGGCGCGTGCGTGTGTATGAGAGAGAGAGAAGGGCGCGTGCGTGTGTATGAGAGAGAGAGAAGGGCGCGTGCATGTGTATGAGAGAGAAGGGTGCGTGCGTGTGTATGAGAGAGAGAGAAGGGCGCGTGCGTGTGTAAGAGAGAGAATGAAGGGCGCGTGCGTGTGTATGAGAGAGAGAGAAGGGCGCGTGCGTGTGTAAGAGAGAGAAGGGTGCGTGCATGTTTATGAGAGAGAGAGAAGGGCGCGAGCGTGTGTATGAGAGAGAGAGAAGGGCGCATGCGTGTGTATGAGAGAGAGAGAAGGGCGCGTGCATGTGTATGAGAGAGAAGGGAGCGTTCGTGTGTATGTGAGAGAGAGAAGGGTGCGTGCATGTGTAAGAGAGAGAGAGAAGGGTGCGTGCATGTGTATGAGAGAGAGAGAAGGGCGCGTGCGTGTGTATGAGAGAGAGAAGGACGCGTGCGTGTGAATGAGAGAGAGAGAAGGGTGCGTGCGTGTGTATGAGAGAGAGAAGGGCGCGTGCGTGTGTATGAGAGAGAGAAGGGCGCGTGTGTGTGTTTGAGAGAGAAGGGCGCGTGCGTGTGTAAGAGAGAGTGAGAAGGGCGCGTGCGTGTGTATGAGAGAGAGAAGGGCGAGTGCATGTGTATGAGAGAGAGAGAAGGGCGCTTGCGTGTGTATGAGAGAGAAGGGTGCGTGCATGTGTAAGAGAGAGAGAGAGAAGGGTGCGTGCATGTGTAAGAGAGAGAGAGAAGGGCGCGTGCGTGTGTATGAGAGAGAGAGAAGGGCGCGTGCATGTGTATGAGAGAGAGAGAAGGGCGCGTGCGTGTGTATGAGAGAGAGAAGGACGCGTGCGTGTGAACGAGAGAGAGAGAAGGGTACGTGCGTGTGTATGAGAGAGAGAAGGGCGCGTGCGTGTGTATGAGAGAGAGAGATGGGTGCGTGCGTGTGTATGAGAGAGAGAAGGACGCGTGCGTGTGTATGAGAGAGAGAGAACGGCGCGTGCGTGTGTGTGTTTGAGAGAGAAGGGCGCGTGTGTGTGTTTGAGAGAGAAGGACGCGTGCGTGTGAACGAGAGAGAGAGAAGGGTACGTGCGTGTGTATGAGAGAGAGAAGGGCGCGTGCGTGTGTATGAGAGAGAGAGATGGGTGCGTGCGTGTGTATGAGAGAGAGAAGGACGCGTGCGTGTGTATGAGAGAGAGAGAACGGCGCGTGCGTGTGTGTGTTTGAGAGAGAAGGGCGCGTGTGTGTGTAAGAGAGAGAGAGAAGGGCGCGTGCGCGTTTATGAGAGAAGGGTGCGTGCATGTGTATGAGAGAGAGAGAAGGGCGCGTGCGTGTGTATGAGAGAGAGAGATGGGCGCGTGCGTGTGTATGAGAGAGAGAGAAGGGCGCGTGCATGTGTATGAGAGAGAAGGGTGCGTGCGTGTGTATGAGAGAGAGAGAAGGGTGCGTGCATGTGTAAGAGAGAGAGAGAAGGGTGCGTGCATGTGTATGAGAGAGAGAGAAGGGCGCGTGCATGTGTAAGAGAGAGAGAGAGAAGGGCACGTGCGTGTGTAAGAGAGAGAGAGAAGGGCGCATGCGTGTGTATGAGTGAGAAGGGTCCGTGCATGTGTATGAGAGAGAGAGAAGGGCGCGTGCGTGTGTATGAAAGAGAGAGAAGGGCGCGTACGTGTGTATGAGAGAGAAGGGTGCGTGCATGTGTATGAGAGAGAAGGGTGCGTGCGTGTGTATGAGAGAGAGAGAAGGGCGCGTGCGTGTGTAAGCGAGAGAGAGATGGGCGCGTGCGTGTGTATGAGAGAGAGAGAAGGGCGCGTGCGTGTGTATGAGAGAGAGAGAAGGGTGCGTGCATGTGTAAGAGAGAGTGAGAGAAGGGAGCGTGCGTGTGTATGAGAGAGAGTGAAGGGTGCGTGCATGTGTATGAGGGAGAGAGAGAAGGGCGCGTGCGTGTGTAAGAGGGAGAGAGAGAAGGGCGCGTGCGTGTGTATGAGAGAGAGAGAAGGGCGCGTGCGTGTGTAAGAGAGAGAAGGGTGCGTGCATGTGTAAGAGAGAGAGAGAGAAGGGCGCGTGCGTGTGTAAGAGAGAGAGAGAAGGGCGCGTGCGTGTGTAAGAGAGAGAAGGGTGCGTGCATGTGTAAGAGAGAGAGAGAGAAGGGCGTGTGCGTGTGTAAGAGAGAGAAGGGTGCGTGCATGTGTATGAGAGAGAATGGCGCGGGCGTGTGTATGAGAGAGAGAAGGACGCGTGCGTGTGAATAAGAGAGAGAGAAGGGTGCGTGTATGTGTATGAGACAGAGAGAAGGGCGCGTGCATGTGTAAGAGAGAGAGAGAGAAGGGCGCGTGCGTGTGTAAGAGAGAGAGAGAATGGCGTGTGCGTGTGTATGAGAGAGAAGGGTGCGTGCATGTGTATGAGAGAGAGAGTAGGGCGCGTGCGTGTGTATGAGAGAGAGAGAAGGGCGCGTGCGTGTGTATGAGAGAGAAGGGTGCGTGCGTGTGTATGAGTGAGAAGGGCGCGTGCGTGTGGATGAGAGAGAGAGACGGACGCGTGCGTGTGTATGAGAGAGAGAGAAGGGTGCGTGCGTGTGTAAAAGAGAGGAGGGTGCGTGCATGTGTATGAGAGAGAAGGGCGCGTGCGTGTGTATGAGAGAGAGAAGGACGCGTGCGTGTGAATGAGAGAGAGAGTTAGGGTGCGTGCGTGTGTATGAGAGAGAGAAGGGCGCGTGCGTGTGTATGAGAGAGAGAAGGGCGCGTGCGTGTGTATGAGAGAGAGAGAAGGGCGCGTGCGTGTGTATGAGAGAGAGAGAAGGGCGCGTGCATGTGTATGAGAGAGAAGGGTGCGTGCGTGTGTATGAGAGAGATAGAAGGGCGCGTGCGTGTGTATGAGAGAGAGAGAAGGGCGCGTGCATGTGTATGAGATAGAGAGAAGGGCGCGTGTGTGTGTATGAGAGACAGAAGGGTGCATGCATGTGTAAGAGAGAGAGAGAGAAGGGCGTGTGTGTGTGTAAGAGAGAGAGAGAGAAGGGCGCGTGCGTGTGTAAGAGAGAGAGAGAAGGGCGCGTGCGTGTGTATGAGAGAAGGGTGCGTGCATGTGTATGAGAGAGAGAGAAGGGCGCGTGCGTGTGTATGAGAGAGAGACAAGGGCGCGTGCGTGTGTATGAGAGAGAGAGAAGGGCGCGTGCATGTGTATGAGAGAGAAGGGTGCGTGCGTGTGTATGAGAGAGAGAGAAGGGCGCGTGCGTGTGTAAGAGAGAGAATGAAGGGCGCGTGCGTGTGTATGAGAGAGAGAGAAGGGCGCGTGCGTGTGTAAGAGAGAGAAGGGTGCGTGCATGTTTATGAGAGAGAGAGAAGGGCGCGAGCGTGTGTATGAGAGAGAGAGAAGGGCGCATGCGTGTGTATGAAAGAGAGAGAAGGGCGCGTGCATGTGTATGTGAGAGACGGGTGCGTGCGTGTGTATGTGCGAGAGAGAAGGGTGCGTGCATGTGTAAGAGAGAGAGAGAAGGGTGCGTGCATGTGTATGAGAGAGAGAGAAGGGCGCGTGCATGTGTAAGAGAGAGAGAGAGAAGGGCGCGTGCGTGTGTAAGAGAGAGAGAGAAGGGCGCGTGCGTGTGTATGAGAGAGAAGGGTGCGTGCATGTGTATGTGAGAGAGAGAAGGGCACATGCATGTGTATGAGAGAGAGAGAAGGGCGCGTGCGTGTGTATGAGAGAGAAGGGTGCGTGCGTGTGTATGAGAGAGAGAGAAGGGCGCGTGCGTGTGGAAGAGAGAGAGAGAAGGAGGCGTTCGTGTGTATGAGAGAGAGAGAAGTGTGCGTGCGTGTGTAAAAGAGAGGAGTGTGCGTGCATGTGTATGAGAGAGAGAGAGAAGGGCGCGTGCGTGTGTAAGAGATAGAAGGGTGCGTGCGTGTGTATGAGAGAGAGAGAATGGTGTGTGCATGTGTATGAGAGAGAGAGGAGGGCGCGTGCGTGTGTATGAGAGAGAGAGAAGCGCGCGTGCGTGTGTATTAGAGAGAGAGAAGGGTGCGTGCGTGTGTATGAGAGAGAGAGACGGGTGCGTGCATGTGTAAGAGAGAGTGAGAGAAGGGAGCGTGCGTGTGTATGAGAGAGAGTGAAGGGTGCGTGCATGTGTATGAGAGAGAGAGAGAAGGGCGCGTGCGTGTGTAAGAGAGAGAGAGAGAAGGGCGCGTGCGTGTGTATGAGAGAGAGAAGGGCGCGTGCGTGTGTAAGAGAGAGAAGGGTGCGTGCATGTGTGAGAGAGAGAGAGAGAAGGGGGCGTGCGTGTGTATGAGAGAGAGAGAAGGGCGCGTGCGTGTGTAAGAGAGAGAAGGGTGCGTGCATGTGTAAGAGAGAGAGAGAGAAGGGCGCGTGCGTGTGTAAGAGAGAGAAGGGTGCGTGCATGTGTATGAGAGAGAATGGCGCGTGCGTGTGTATAAGAGAGAGAAGGACGCGTGCGTGTGAATGAGAGAGAGAGAAGGGTGCGTGCATGTGTATGAGACAGAGAGAAGGGTGCGTGCATGTGTAAGAGAGAGAGAGAGAAGGGCGCGTGCGTGTGTATGAGAGAGAAGGGTGCGTGCATGTGTATGAGAGAGAGAGAAGGGTGCGTGCGTGTGTAAAAGAGAGGAGGGTGCGTGCATGTTTATGAGAGAGAGAGAAGGGCGCGTGCGTGTGTATGAGAGAGAGAGAGAAGGGCGCGTGCATGTGTATGAGAGAGAAGGGCGCGTGCGTGCGTATGAGAGAGAGAGAAGGGTGCGTGCATGTGTATGAGAGAGAGAGAAGGGCGCATGCGTGTGTATGAGAGAGAGAAGGGCGCGTGCGTGTGTATGAGAGAGAGAGAAGGGCGCGTGCATGTGTATGAGAGAGAAGGGTGCGTGCGTGTGTATGAGAGAGATAGAAGGGCGCGTGCGTGTGTATGAGAGAGAGAGAAGGGCGCGTGCACGTGTATGAGATAGAGAGAAGGGCGCGTGTGTGTGTATGAGAGAGAGAAGGGTGCATGCATGTGTAAGAGAGAGAGAAGGGTGTGTGCATGTGTATGAGAGAGAGAGAAGGGCGCGTGCATGTGTATGAGAGAGACAGAAGGGCGCGTGTGTGTGTATGAGAGAGAGAAGGGTGCATGGATGTGTAAGAGAGAGAGAGAGAAGGGTGCGTGCATGTGTAAGAGAGAGAGAGAAGGGCGCGTGCGTGTGTATGAGAGAGAAGGGTGTGTGCATGTGTAAGAGAGAGAGAGAGAAGGGTGCGTGCATGTGTAAGAGAGAGAGAGAAGGGCGCGTGCGTGTGTATGAGAGAGAGAGAAGGGCGCGTGCATGTGTATGAGTGAGAGAGAATGGTGCGTGCGTGTGTAAGAGAGAGAGAGAAGGGCGCGTGCGTGTGTATGAGAGAGAGAGAAGGGTGCGTGCATGTGTAAGAGAGAGAAGGGTGCGTGCATGTGTAATAGAGAGAAGGGTGCGTGCATGTGTAAGAGAGAGAGAAGGGTGTGTGCATGTGTAAGAGAGAGAGAGAAGGGCGCGAGCGTGTGTATGAGAGAGAGAGAAGGATGCCTGCGTGTGTATGAGAGAGAGATGGGCGCGTGCGTCTGTATGAGAGAGAGAGAAGGGTGCGTGCATGTGTATGAGAGAGAGAGAAGGGTGCGTGCGTGTGAATGAGAGAGAGAAGGGTGCGTGCATGTGTAAGACAGAGAGAGAGAAGGGCGCGTGCGTGTGTATGAGAGAGAGAGAAGGGTGCGTGCATGTGTAAGAGAGAGAGTGAAGGGCGCGTGTGTGTGTAAGAGAGAGAAGGGCGCGTGCGTGTGTATGAGAGAGAGAGAAGGGTGCGTGCATGTGTATGAGAGAGAGAGAAGGGCGCGTGCGTGTGTATGAGAGAGAGAGAAGGGCGCTTGCGTGTGTAAGAGAGAGAGAGAAGGGTGCGTGCGTGTGTCTGAGTGAGAGAGAAGGGTGCGTTCATGTGTAAGAGAGAGAGAGAGAAGGGTGAGTGCATGTGTAAGAGAGAGAGAGAAGGGCGCGTGCGTGGGTAAGAGAGAGAGAGAGAAGGGCGCGTGCGTGTGTATGAGAGAGAGAGAAGGGCGCGTGCGTGTGTAAGAGAGAGAAGGGTGCGTGTATGTGTAAGAGAGAGAGAGAGAAGGGCGCGTGCGTGTGTATGAGAGAGAGAGAAGGGCGCGTGCGTGTGTAAGAGAGAGAAGGGTGCGTGCATGTGTAACAGAGAGAGAGAGAAGGGCGCGTGCGTGTGTATGAGAGAGAAGGGTGCGTGCATGTGTATGAGAGAGAAGGGCGCGTGTGTCTGTATGAGAGTAGGACGCGTGCGTGTGAATGAGAGAGAAGGGCGTATGCATGTGTAAGAGAGAGAGAGAGAAGGGTGCGTGCATGTGTAAGAGAGAGAGAGAAGGGTGCGTGCATGTGTATGAGAGAGAGAGAAGGGCGCGTGCATGTGTAAGAGAGAGAGAGAGAAGGGCGCGTGCATGTGTATGAGAGAGAGAGAAGGGCGCGTGTGTGTGTTTGAGAGACAAGGGCACGGGCGTGTGTATGAGAGAGAGAGAAGGGCGCGTGTGTGTGTTTGAGAGAGAAGGGCACGTGCGTGTGTATGAGAGAGAGAGAAGGGCGCGTGCATGTGTATGAGAGAGAGAGAAGGGCGCGTGCATGTGTATGAGAGAGAGAGAAGGGTGCGTGCGTGTGTATGAGAGAGAGAAGGGCGCGTGCATGTGTATGAGATAGAGAGAAAGGCGCGTGCATGTGTAAGAGAGAGAGAGAAGGGTGCGTGCGTGTGTATGAGAGAGAGAGAAGGGCGCGTGTGTGTGTATGAGAGAGAGAGAGAAGGGTGCGTGCATGTGTAAGAGAGAGAGAGAGAAGGTGCGTGCATTTGTAAGAGAGAGAAGGGTGCATGCCTGTGTAAGAGAGAGAGAGAAAGGCGCGTGCGTGTGTATGAGAGAGAGAGAAGGGCGCGTGTGTGTGTATGAGAGAGAGAAGGGTGCGTGCAAGTGTAAGAGAGAGAGAGAGAAGGGTGGGTGCATGTGTAAGAGAGAGAGAGAAGGGCGCTTGCGTGTGTATGAGAGAGACGGGTGCGTGCATGTGTAAGAGAGGGAGAGAGAAGGGTGCGAGCATGTGTAAGAGAGAGTGAGAAGGGCGCGTGCGTGTGTATGAGAGAGAGAAGGACGCGTGCGTGTGAATGAGAGAGAGAGAAGGGTGCGTGCGTGTGAATGAGAGAGAGAGAAGGGTGCGTGCGTGTGTATGAGAGAGAGAAGGGCGCGTGCGTGTGTATGAGAGAGAGAAGGGCGCGTGCGTGTGTATGAGAGAGAGAGAAGGGCGCGTGCGTGTGTATGAGAGAGAGAGAAGGGCGCGTGCGTGTGTATGAGAGAGAAGGGTGCGTGCGTGTGTGTATTTGAGAGAGAAGGGCGCATGTGTGTGTTTGAGAGAGAAGGGCACGTGCGTGTGTAAGAGAGAGAGAGAAGGGCGCGTGCGTGTGTATGAGAGAGAGAGAAGGGCGTGTGCATGTGTATGAGAGAGAAGGGTGCGTG